>NW_013576362.1:16052-16373 GCF_000499745.2 Eimeria mitis
GCTGCTGCTGCTGCTGCTGCTGCTGCCGCTGCATGCACGGCTGTTGCTGTGTGTGCAGCAGCAGCAGCAGCAGAAGCAGCAGCAACTGCAGCAGCAACTGCAGCAGCAACTGCAGCAGCAGCTTGCCACTGCAGCAGGTGGCTCAGCTGCAGCAGAAGCAACGAAACCACCACCACCACCACCACCACCACCACCAGCTGCAGCAGCTGCAGCAGCAGCAGCAGCAGCAGCAGCAGCAGCAGCAGCGGCTGTGCTGCTGCTCTTCGTCTCTTTCAAACTTGAGAGTAAAAGTGTTGCGATATAAAAAGCAAAAGGGTACAG
>NW_013576363.1:0-751 GCF_000499745.2 Eimeria mitis
TTGCAGCAGAACCTGCAGCAACCGCCAACAGCAACGACGACGCCTAAAGGAACAACGGTAGCAGCAGCAGTGGTTGCAACGTAAGCAAAAGCAGCAGGTGCACTAAATGCAGCAGCAACGCCATTGATTTACCCCTGAAGTGGTCCACAGCCGCTAAGTAGTTGCGTTCAATACAATTCAACTGGGTGGTGTAGATGAAAGATCTCCAATCGTTCAGACAGGGAGAAAGCGCATCGACGCAGAGGTCTAGATGGCCCAATTGGCGCCAAACTGCAGCGCACATGAAAGCTGCCAGCTGGCTGGCTATCTAGCTGATCGGCTCGGTAGCCCGAAAACTAGCTGGTCACCGCACTACCTGAGTGGCTTACTCGGTGAGTTGCCAGACAAGTTCTAAGAACATCTGGGGCCAGTATTCCGATAGCCAGCCCGCTAGGCAACTGCCGCCCAGTTCAGCTCACATTGGATAGGTCTGTGCGAAACTTCTAAGCCCTAGCTAGTGGCTAGTTATTAACATAGCTGTGCGACTATCTGTCCGAAGCAACTGCGTGATAGTGAGGAGGCTGTGCAGCTACGTGTTGCTTACGACCTTAACAGAAGAGGAGACAGGGAAACAAACGCACAATAAGGAAACATTCGCCACCCAGAAGCAACAACAACAGAAGCAAAAGCAGCAGTCCCTATGTAGCAGTAGCATCTTGCGCTTACTTTCCATAGATCTGTTCGTGATGTAGTGCGCTTTGGGGAGACAGGT
>NW_013576363.1:973-1777 GCF_000499745.2 Eimeria mitis
AGCTGGAGGACCATATCGGATAGTCAAGCACGCGATCAGCCTCACATGGGCCCTGAAGGAGCCCCAAGACACAAAAGGAGACGAGGGATTCATAGAGAGCAGTATTCTTCTCTGTGTGGTTTGTCTACTTGGGCAAGCCTATTAAACCCTACACCTAGAGGCCTAGGCCTGGAAAAGAGGGGGCCGAGATACAACGGATTCCGACAAACTGAACGGCAGAGCTGCTCTGCTTAGGCCCCAGTAGAGGGTCGAGCGTTTGTCTCAAGTTGCGGCTCCGCGTTATGGGCACTCATTGTCCCCGTGCGGAGCCATCTGCAGGGGAAAAAATGGGGATCGACGCGGTCCACGGGATCCTCAAAGGGGTGGGAGATTCTGTGAATTGCACTTAAGGAGTTTCTGCATGACGAACAACAGCCGACGCAACAGCTGGGGCGGAACGCCCTGCACGAAGACTGACTCCCAACCCTACGGGCTACGCCTAGATCCTGGGGCCTCAGCCCGAAACTCGAGTTCAAATTCAGTTGTTAAAAAGAATCATAAGTTGTTCTTAGATTCCCTGGCGGTTACTTCTCCAGCTACGAGGGGCGACCCCGTGGAGGGGCCCCCGGGGGGCCCCCCGCTTCCACAGGTAGCCCCGATCGGGAGTACTTGGCAAGGAAGTCTGCCTCTCTCGCCTTCACACTATGAAAAAGTCGTGACTTCTCCTTAGTCACAAACAAGGGGATGCCCCGGGGAGCCCATCGGCTCATCTGTGAGTTGAGTTCAATCCCGTTGCAGCTCTCTTGGCCTTGCAACTGATACCAT
>NW_013576364.1:0-418 GCF_000499745.2 Eimeria mitis
CTCAAAAGAGAAATCTGCGTGGCCTTTATATAAATAAAACAGAGACAGAAGAGAAAGGAGATAGATAGAAGGGAGACAGAGAAAAAAAGAGACAAAAAGGAGACAAAAAGGAGACAAAAAGGAGACAAAAAGGAGACAAAAAGGAGACAAAAAGGAGACAAAATGATAGAGAAATGAATCCACGGTGTTTATACTCCTACTGACCTCAAAAGAGAAATCTGCGTGGCCTTTATATAAATAATATATAAACAAAAATAAAACAAAACAAGAAAAAGGGAAAGATAGAGAAAGGAGACAGAAGAGAAAGGAGACAGATAGAAAGGAGACAGAAAAAAAGGAGACAAAAATGAGACAAAAAGAGACAGAGAGAAACAGAAAGAGACAGAAAGATACAAAAAGAAGAGACAAAAGAAAGAGA
>NW_013576364.1:518-1866 GCF_000499745.2 Eimeria mitis
AAAGAAAAAAAGAAAGATATAGGAAGGAGACAGAAGAGAAAGGAGACAGAAGAGAAAGGAGACAGAAAAAAAGGAGACAAAAAGGAGACAAAAAGAGACAGAGAGAAACAGAAAGAGACAGAAAGATACAAAAAGAAGAGACAAAAGAAAGAGAGAGAAGAAACAGAGAGAAAGAGACAAAACGAGAAAGGAGACAGAAAAAAAAAAAACAAAACAGAAACAAATACCAATGAGAGAGGCAGCAGACACAGACAAAGGCAGCAGCAGCAGCAGCAACAACAAAACAAAACAAAAACAAAACAAAAAAAAAGAAAACAAATCAAAACAAAACGAAAAAAAACAACAAAAAAAAACAAAAGAGGAAAAGAAAAAACAAAAAAGGAGAAAAAAATAAAAACAAAAAAAACAAAAACCAAAAAAAGCAAACCAAAAAAAAAAAAAAAAAAAAAAAAAAAAAAAAAAAAAAAAAAAAAAAAAAAAAAAAAAAAAAAAAACAAAAAAAAAAAAAAAAAAAAAAAAAAAAAAAAAAAAAAAAAAAAAAAAAAAAAAAAAAAAAAAAAAAACTTGCCTGGTGTATCTATAAGGTTAAGTAGATGGGGATCGTTCGATCCCCGCGCAAAGAGGAGGCTGCATGTTCTGGCTCTTACTGTTATGCCTCTCGTGTGTTCTACTTCTGTATAAAAAAATAAATAAATATAAATAAATATAAATAAATATAAATAAATATAAATAAAGAGAAAGGGGTTTTGGTTGGTGTTATACAAAGAAAAGAAACAGATAAAACAGAAAGAAAAAGCAAAAAAAAAGAAAAAAAAAATCATAAAAATAGAAAAAAAAGAAAAAAAAAGAATGAAAAATAAAAAAAAACAAAAAAAAACAAATAAAAGATAAAAAAAAGAAAAAGAAAACGAAGGAAAAGAAAAAAAAGAAAAAGAGTAAATGTTTGTTTATATAGAGACAGAACAGAGAAACAAAACAAATGCATATACACCCCAGATAAGGAGGAAGCAAACAAAATACAGCAGCAGCAGCAACAGCAGCAGCAGCAACAGCAGCAGCAGCAACAGCAGCAGCAGCAACAGCAGCAGCAACAGCAGCAGCAGCGGCAGCAGATATATAGATATATATATGAATATAAACTAATATAAATATAAATATAAATACAAGCAAACAAACAAACAAACAAATAGACCCATACATATACATACATACATATATACATATATACATACATACATATATACGTACATATATATATAATATATATACATACATATACATATATAAATATAAATATATATATATATATATATATATATATATATATATATATATATATATATATATA
>NW_013576365.1:1417-1611 GCF_000499745.2 Eimeria mitis
CAAAAACCCTAAAACCCTAAACCCTAGAGCCCTAAACCCTAAACCACAAACCCTGAAACCCTAACCCTAAAACCCTAAACCCTAAAACCCTAAACCCTAAACCCTAAATTTATAAATTTATAAAAGGGTTTGGGGTGTACATACACCTCGTCGGCAGTCGTCGATGGGCGCATGCAGCCCCGTATAGGAACCTC
>NW_013576365.1:1741-1866 GCF_000499745.2 Eimeria mitis
CACCCCCCACCGAGGCTCCTCTCGCCTCTAGGGTGTATATTGTATCGTTTGTTTTTGTTTTTTTTCTGTTTATAAATATTATAAATAAAATAAAAATATAAAATTAATATATTTTGTTGTTTTTA
>NW_013576366.1:0-867 GCF_000499745.2 Eimeria mitis
ATATATATATATATATATATATATATATATATATATATATATATATATATATATATATATAATAAATATAATTAATAAATATAATAAATAAATGTAATTAATATAATATAAAATACAAATAAAATAAATATAAAAAATATATAAAAAATAAATAAATAAGAAATAAAAGCTGCATTGGGTAAACCCTCAGGCGTCTTTGGTGATGGTGCCTGGGCGTATTTTATACAAAAAAAAACTAGTAGTATAAATAAAAAAACAAAATAAAAAAAATAAACAAATAAATAAACAAAATAAAATAAAATAAAATAAAATAAATAAATAAAAAACAAACCTGCATTGTATAAACCCTGAGGCGTCCTTGGTGATGATGCCTGGGCGTATTTTATACAAAAAAAAATAAAAAAACGAGCAGTGTACATAAAAAAAACAACAAAATAAATAAAATAAATAAACAAACAAACAAATAAATAAATAAATAAATAAAATAAATAAAAAACAAACAAACCTGCATTGTATAAACCCTGAGGCGTCCTTGGTGATGATGCCTGGGCGTATTTCTATATCATCTCCCACTTTAAGTAAACCCTCGCTGATGGAGCCCCCAGCAACCCCCCCCTGCAGCTTCTCTGCTTCTTCTCCCGGCTGCACACAAAACCCTAAACCCTAAACCCTAAACCCTAAACCCTAGAGCTGAATTCTAAACAATAAACACCGAACAATCAACCGTGTAACCCTAAACCCTAAACCCTCATATGAAACCCCTAAACCCTTCCCTCTCCCCTCCGACAGAGCCAAACCCCTAAACCCTAAACCCTAAACCCTAAACCCTACTTTATTAACATCAAAAGAACGAATGATAATAAGCTG
>NW_013576366.1:972-1775 GCF_000499745.2 Eimeria mitis
TCAAAAGAACGAATGATAATAAGCTGCGGGGGCCTCGTAAAGTCTCGGTGGGGGACGGGGACGAGCGTGCAGATGAATTCACACAAAACATCGATGTTATACCGCAGCACAGCAGATACTGGAATTATGGGGGCTTTGTCAGCAGCGGTACCTGAAACACAAACCCTAAACCCTAAACCCTAAACCCTAGATTATAGATGATAGATGGTGGATGATAGAGGATAGGTGGTTGAGGATAGAGATGGGATAGGTAAATTACAAAAGGGATACAGCACTCAGATACAATGCAAACCCTAAACCCTAATTTTGGTTTATTGGTTCAACACTAAACCCTAAACCCTAAACCCTAAGTCACACATATAAACAAATAGGATGCAAAATACATCGCCTTAAGGGGCTCAAACCCCAATAAAACCCTAAACCCTAAACACTAACTGCCGCAACACGTTTATCCCCTACAGCTACCCAAACCCTAAACCCTCAATCCTAAACCCTGCAGGGTTTGTCTGCAATGGATCTGAGTGCTGCTAGGGTTTAGGGTTTATACCTGCTACGAATTGTTTTATTTCTTGCTGCTGCTGCAGCGCCTGCGACTCCTTAATCAGCTCGACCTTGTTCTGCAACCACCCGCATAAACCCCAAACCCTAAACCCTAAACCCTAAACCCTCGAGTATATAAATTATTTTAGGGTTTAGGATTATTATATACTATCTGCATGAAATTTGAATCCGTTGGCATCATCCGTACTCAATATATCCACCCCCCCAAACCCCCCCCACCCCCCCAAAAAAAGGAAATCCTA
>NW_013576367.1:0-260 GCF_000499745.2 Eimeria mitis
TGCTGCAGCTGAGAGAGAAAGAAGCAGCAGCAAGCAGCAGCAGCAAGCAGCAGCAGCAACACATCTTTTTGTTTTTATATCCTTAAACATAATTTTTTGTTTGTTTGTATTTACTTTTGGCCCTTATAAGTTATAAACCCTAAACCCTAAACCCTAAACCCTAGAACATGCAATGCAGCTCTGTCTCCATACAAAGAATCTGTCTCTTCTCTGGTTGTTTCTTTTTTTTTTTTTTTTTTTTTTTTTTTTTTTTTTTTTTT
>NW_013576367.1:514-1774 GCF_000499745.2 Eimeria mitis
AGCAGCAGCAGCAGCAGCAGCAGCAGCAAGGTATTCTTCCTTGTTGTCTGTCATATATATCCTTCCCCCCGAGCGAACTGCACGCATAAGAAGATACAACTGACGGAGATATAGAACTTATTCTCCGAAGGAGCCGGAGTTGATTGCTGCTGCTGCTGCTGCTGCTGCTGCTGCTGCTGCGGCTGCAGTGTAGATAATGTAGATAGGCGCTGCGGCCGAAGGAGAGACGAAGAGTGCTCTGCTGCCTCTTTCCTTTAATTAAAAATAAATAAATTGATGCAAATAAACAAAAAAAAATATTAAATTCTTCTCCGGCTGTCACTGACACGAAGCAGATGGAGCTGCCTATACACCTGAAATTCGTTTCCTTTTTCTTTTTTTTTCGCTTATTGGGGCTCCCAGGAGTTTTATAAATATTAAAAAATATATTTAAAATAATATAATGATAAATAAAATGTTTATTTCTTTTATTATTTCATTTTTTCTCTTTTTATTGAGCTTTCCTTTCTCTTCTCTGTATCCGCTTGCTGCTGCTGCTGATGCAGCAGCAGCAGCAGCAGCAGCAGCAGCAGCAGCAGCAGCAAGTGCTGCGTTTCAGCCGTTAAGCGAAGAAGAAAAAGAAAAAGATATTTCGATGAGAATTATAAAACAAATGACGAACACAGAATGCAACACAAAGAAAGGAGACTGGCTGCATACCACCCTTCGGGTGTATGGTCAGCTCATCTAGGGTTTAGGGTTTAGGGTTTAGGGTTTAGGGTTTAGAGTTTAGGGTTTAGGGTTTAGGATTGAGTGTGTCTTAGAGTGTGCTCGAGCTTTAAGGTCCAGCGCTGAATGTCTAGGGTCTAGGATCTAGGGTTTAGGGTTTAGGGTTTAGGGTTTAGGGTTTAGGGTTTAGGGTTTTGTGTGCTGCAGCACCAGGGGTTCCTTCTCTTCTCTCCACTGAACAGGTGAGTATACACCCCAACATATCCTCGTAATTATTTCGGGTGTACAGACACTGCAGGCACCAGGAAAAGGGGAGAAACCAGCTGCTGCTGCTGCTGCTGCTGCTGCTGCAGCAGCAGCAGCAGCAGCAGCAGGAGCAGCAGCAGCAGGAGCAGCAGAAGAAGTGTTTATAGGAACGACAGAACAAGAGTTTAAGGTGAGGATACACCGCACATAAGGAGCTGCCTGTACACCCCAAAATAACTAACACAACCGCCACCATAAATAAAATATACACTATAAATATATAAATAAATAAATATATATATATAT
>NW_013576368.1:0-1072 GCF_000499745.2 Eimeria mitis
CCTCCGTCTGCTGCTGCTGCTGTTGCTGCTGTTGCTGCTGCTACACCAGCTGCAGCAGCAGCTACAGTTGCGGGGAGCATCTGCATTGCAGCAGCGCGCTGCTGCTGCTGCTGCTGTTGCTGCTGCTGCTGCTGCTGCTGCTGTTCCTGCTGCTGCGAGTCAACCCAGAAGAACTGCGTTGCTGCTGCTGCTTCTGCTGTTTGTGGTGTTGGTGCTGCTTCTGCTGCAGTTGCTGCTGTTTTTGCTGCTCCATTCACTGCTGCTGCATCGCTTGCTGCTGCAGCTGGACCCTCAGCAGCAGCAGCAGCAGAAGCATCAGCAGCATCCCCAGCAGCAGCAGCAGCAGCAGCAGCAACAGCAGAGTAGAGAGAAGGGGCCTCCGTGAGGGGGCACATAAACTGCAGCGCCTGCGGCATGCGGGCGGCGATCAACTCCAGCAGAGCCAGCAGCTCCTGCAAACCCCAAACCCTAAACCCTAAACCCTAAACCCTAAACCCTAAATTCTGAACCCTAGTCTTAGTTCTGCTTTGTATGCAAATGTTTATAGACTATCGCGAGGGTTTGTGGTGTACTAACGCTTGAGAACTTCTTACTAGGGTTTAGGGTTTAGGGTTTAGGGTTATTCAAGGGTTTAGGGTTTAGGGTTTAGGGTTTACGGCTAGCTGTTCGTTTGCTGCCTTCAGCTGGTTGTCTCGCACTGCGAGAGCAGCAGAGATACGCAGCACCTCTTGCTGCAGCTGCACAGACACCCAAACCCTAAACCCTAAACCCTAAACCCTAAACCCTAGACCCTAAACAATAGCCCTTGCTTCGAACCCCCAAACCCTAAACCCTAAACCCTAAACCCTAAACCCTAGCTTACTTCAGATGCCGGCTTCTCCACAGTTTCCAGCTGCGCTTGAAGGACTGCTACTTGCTCGCCGCGAGCCTGTACACCACAAACCCTAAACCCTAAACCCTAAACCCTAAACCCTAAACCCTAAGCCCCAAACCCTAAACCCAAAACCCTAAACCCTAGATACGGCTGCCGAGCTCTTTATTCCGTTTGAGTGTCTGCGTGCAACAGCGCCTG
>NW_013576368.1:1084-1774 GCF_000499745.2 Eimeria mitis
GCCCGCTGGCATTTAGGGTTTAGGGTTTAGGGTTTAGGGTTTAGGGTTTACTTTTGCTGCTGCTTCTTGCTGCAGCGACTCCAGCAGCAAAGCACTCAGCTGTGTTTTCGTTTCTAAGAGCTCACGAGACAGCAGCAGCCGTTCTGCTGCTGCTCTTTCTGCTGCTGCAGCACGGGTCTGCTGCAGCTGCTGCACCTGAACACCAAACCCTAAATCCTAAACCCCAAACCCTAAACCCTAAACCCTAAACCCTAAAACCCTATACACGCAGAGAAAAAGTTCATATATATCCAGCTGTAGCAACCGCACCGAACCCTCACTCCTCTACACTCAACACCCTAGGGTTTAGGGTTTAGGGTTTAGGGTTTACCTCTTTCCCCAGTGTTGCTGCCTCAGCAGCAAGAGCAGCAAACAGCTCCGGTGCTGCTGCTTGCTGCAGCAGCACTGCATGCCGCTCAGCAGCAGCAAGACTGTAGCGTAGAGACTCGAGGGTTTCTTGCTGCACCACAAACCCTAAACCCTAAACCCTAAACCCTAAACCCTTAGCAGCAAACCCAAAACCCTAAACCCTAAACCCTTAGCAGCAAACCCTAAACCCTAAACCCTAAACCCTATACTCTGAAAGTTCTAATAGTCCTGCAGAGCCCCAAGAATACCAAACAAACAAATTAGGGTTTAGGGTTTAGGGTT
>NW_013576369.1:1374-1562 GCF_000499745.2 Eimeria mitis
TAAGCCTGCATGCACGCAGGATTTCTCTCAGCTGTCACAGCAGCAGCAGCAGCAGCAGCAGCAGCAGCTGCTGCTGCAGCAGCAGCAGCAGCAGCAGCAGCTGTGGCTGCAAGCGTCACAGACAGAAGACAGCAGCATACAGCAACGCAGAGTATCTTTTCTTTCTGCTGCTAGTCAAGACAACACTG
>NW_013576369.1:1662-2746 GCF_000499745.2 Eimeria mitis
ACAGCAGCATACAGCAACGCAGAGTATCTTTTCTTTCTGCTGCTAGTCAAGACAACACTGCTTTTTTTTTCTCTGTGGGAGAAGCTATGTAACGACTCGCAGCTGTCGCAGCAGCAGCAGCAGCAGCAGCAGNGCTGCTGCCTCTGTGGGAGAAGCTATGTAACGACTCGCAGCTGTCGCAGCAGCAGCAGCAGCAGCAGCAGCAGCAGCAGCAGGAGATACCCTGGCTGATTGAGGAGCCGTTTGCATCTCCTGCTGCAGCAACAGCAGCAGATGCTGCAGCAACAGCAGCAGATGCAGCAGCAACTGCAGCAGATGAAACAGCAGCAACAGCAGCAGCAGCAGCTGCTGCTGCTGCTGCGGAAGATCTAACAGATGAAGCTGCTGCTGCTGCTGCTGTCGCTGCAGCAGCTGACACACCACCTGCAGCAGCAGCAGCAGCAGCAGCAGCTGCTGCTGCTGCTGCTGCTGCACCGGAAGCATCAACAGAACCCCCGAAAGACCGCCCAGAAGCAGCAGCAGCAGCAGCAGCAACTGCAGCAGCAGCAGCAGGAGCTGCTGCAGCTGTCTCTGCTTCTGCAGAAGCAACCGCAGCAGCTATCACCATCCCATCAACAGCACCAACACCAACACCAACAGCAGCAGCAGCAGCAACAGCAGCAGCAGCAGCAGCAGCAGCAGCAACAGCAGCAACAGCAGCAGCNAATCTGATAGCGACTCACAAGCTACTGTGGTGCTGGCGCTGAGCCCGCAGCAATCCCAGGAGCAGCAGCAGGGTGTACGTACACCTCAATCGATGCTCACCACTCCTGCTGCTGCTGCTGCTGCTGCTGCTGCTGCTGCTGCTGCTGTTGCTGCTGCTGACGCAGAAGCAGAAGCAGAAGCAACGGCTGCTGCTGCTGCTGCAGCAAGCGCAGCAGCAGCTGCTGAAGCAGAGGATGATGTTGCTGCTGCAGCAGCTGATTTGCCTGTCTCTCCTTTTGCTGCAGGTACGCATGCAGCAGCAGCAGCAGCAGCAGCAGCAGCAACAGCAGCAACAGCAACAGCTGCAGCAGCAACTGCAGCAAAGGCTGCTGCGACCTCT
>NW_013576369.1:3005-3483 GCF_000499745.2 Eimeria mitis
TGCAGCAGCAGCAGCAGCAGAGGAATCTGATAGCGACTCACAAGCTACTGTGGTGCTGGCGCTGAGCCCGCAGCAATCCCAGGAGCAGCAGCAACAGCAGCAACAGCAACAGCTGCAGCAGCAACTGCAGCAAAGGCTGCTGCGACCTCTCAGGCATCACAGGGACTTGCAGCAGCAACAGCAGCAACACCAGCAACACCGCCAGCAGCAGCAGCAACTGTAGCAGCAGCAGCTGCAACAGCAGCAGGAGCAGCAGCAGCAGCAGCAGCAGCAGCAGGAACAGCAGCAAAAGACATTGGCCAGCACCAACACCATCACCATCAGCAGCAGCAGCAACAACAGCATCAACAGCAGCAGCAGCAACCGCAGCAACACCAGCAGCAGCAGCAGCAGCAGCAGCAGCAACAGCAGCAGCAGCAGCAACAGTGGAATCAACAGCATGCATGTCAGTCTATGCAGCAGCAGCAGCAACAGCAGC
>NW_013576369.1:3739-3903 GCF_000499745.2 Eimeria mitis
CTCCTGTTGCGCTTAGTGTTGCTGATTGGGATGACCTCGATGAGGCGCTAGACTGGGCCCTGTCTCAGGCAAAAGAAGAAAGCCAAGCAATCGTACCTGCTGCTGCTGCTGCTGCTGCTGCTGCTGCTGCACCTGCTGCTGCTGCTGCTGCTGCTGCTGCTGCT
>NW_013576369.1:4366-4871 GCF_000499745.2 Eimeria mitis
TGTTTGGGAGAGCAGCTCGTTGACCCCTATAAAGCGATTGGCTGCCTCTCTTAATACTGTCTCCTCAGGGGGCCCCACACCGTCTCCCCCCAAGCAGCAAAAGCAGCAGCAGCAGCAGCAGCAGCAGCAGCAGCAGCAGCAAATATCCGATGACAAGGGATTGTCACAGCAGCAGCAGCAGCAGCAGCAGCAGCAGCAGCAGCAGGGGTTCAACAGCAACAGCAATCGATCCCCCACCAACCCTAGCACTACCACTGGCCCCAGCAGCAACAGCAGCAGCAGCAGCAACAGCAGCAGCAGCAGCAGCAGCAGCAGCAGCAGCAGCAATGATGATTGGCTGTCTGATGCTGCATTCCTGCAGCAGCTGCTGACACCCGAAGGCGCAGCAAACGTCTTTGGGGCGGAGACAGAAACTAACCACTGGGGCCTTCTCTCTTAATCTTTTTTTATAAATATATATATATATATATATATATATATATATATATATATACATATATATATA
>NW_013576369.1:4926-5394 GCF_000499745.2 Eimeria mitis
ATATATATATATATATATGTATATATATATATATATATATATTTATGTATGTATATATATATGTATTGTTTATGTTTATTGTTTATGTTTGTATAAAATTCAAACATAAACCATAAACATAAACAAAATAAACATAAAGACACAACACATACAAATCCAGGGGCCCCCCATGGGCTTCAGGGGGCCCCCGGGGGGTCCAGGGGCCCCCAGGGGGTTCAGGGGGCCCCCAGAGGGTTCAGGGGCCCCCCAGGGGGGTTTGGGGTTTGGGGGCCCCTGTAGAGGGTTTAGGATTTGTTTAGGGTTTAGGGTTTCAGGGGCCCCCCAGAGGGATCAGGGGGCCCCCAGAGGGATAGGGGGGCCCCCATGGCATGCGGGGGCCCCCCAAAGGGTACAGGGGGCCCCCAAAGGGTACAGGGGGCCCCCAAAGGGTACAGGGGGGGGCCCCCCTGTACCCTCTTGGGGGGGGCC
>NW_013576369.1:8483-8947 GCF_000499745.2 Eimeria mitis
TTATTTTTTTGTCTTCTGTTTGTCTCCTTTTTGTTTGTTTTTTTCTTTTTTTTGTCTCCTTTTTACAATGGTACTGTTTTTTATTTTTTTTTGTCTCCTTTTTGTTTTTTTTTGTCTCCTTCTTGTTTTTTTTTGTTTTTCTTTCTTTTTTATTTTTCTCTCCTTTTTGTTTTTTTTATTTTTTTGTCTCCTTTTTGTTTTTTTTTCTTTTTTCTCCTTTTTGTCTCCTTTTCTGTGTCCTCTTGTCTCCTTTCTTTCTGTCTGGTGTTTGTCTCCTTTTTGTCTCCTTTTATCTTTTTTTCTCTATCTCTTTTTATTTCATTTTTGTCTCCTTTTTGTCTCCTTTTCTGTCTCCTTTCTATTTACTTTTGTTTGTCTCCTCTTTTATCTCCTTCTGTCTCTTTTCTCTTTCTTTTTTTTTTTTTTTTTTTTTTTTTTTTTTTTTTTTTTTTTTTTTTTTTTTT
>NW_013576369.1:8962-9396 GCF_000499745.2 Eimeria mitis
TTCCCGTCTGTCTCCTCTTCTGTCTCCTCTCTCTCTCCTTCTGTCTCTTCTTTTATCTCTTTTTGTCTCTCCCTTTTTATCTTTTTTATTTTTATTTTTATTTTTTTTATTTTTTTTCTCTTTAGGATGCATCGTTTCCCTTCTGTCTCTTCTTCTGTCTCCTCTTCTGTCTCCTCTCTCCTTCTGTCTCTTCTTTTTTATATTTTTTTATTTTTTTTATTTTTATTTTATTTTTTTTATTTTATTTTTTTATTTTTTTTCTCTTTAGGATGCATCGTTTCCCTTCTGTCTCTTCTTTGTCTGCTGCATCGATAGAGGATGTTTATAAACACTGGGCAGGTCTAGGCTATTATAGAAGGCAAGAATATGCTGCTGCTGCTGCTGCTGCTGCTGCTGCTGCTGCTGCTGCTGCTGCTGTTGCTGCTGCTGCTGCT
>NW_013576369.1:12393-12643 GCF_000499745.2 Eimeria mitis
GAATTTGCTTCGGCGGCAGTGGGGGCCCCTGACGATGGTTTGGGGTTTAATAGAGAAGAAAGAAGAAAGAGAAATGACAAAGAAAAAAGAAAAAGAAGCAAAAGAAAAAATTGTTGAGGTGGGGGTGGGAGCTGTCTATACACCCGAAATATTTATTTGTATTTTTTTCTTTCTTTCTCTTTCTCTCTCTCTCTCTCTCTCTCTCTCTCTCTCTCTATATATATATATATATATATATATATATATATAT
>NW_013576369.1:13036-13217 GCF_000499745.2 Eimeria mitis
TAACACTTCTCCAGGTGTATCGACACCATCAGCATTGTATCCTCACTTAATATTCAAAAGTTTTCTTATCTGTCTATCTATTGCCCCCCTCTGCATGCTGCGAGTATCTCTTGCCGCTTGAAATAAATATTGTAGAGAGAGAGAGAGAAGAGGAAGTTGTGGGGGGGGGGGACTGGGCTTA
>NW_013576369.1:13317-13527 GCF_000499745.2 Eimeria mitis
TGCTGTGTTTCTGCTGCAGCACTGGAAAGACCTGCTGCATATACAAGCAAACGACAAACCCCAACTCCGCTACGTAAACCCTAAACCCTAAACCCTAAACCCTAAACCCTAAGAAACGGTTGAGTGTATGTGTATGTTGGTGTGTATATACATATATATATATATATATATATATATATATATATATATATATATATATATATATATATA
>NW_013576369.1:13627-13800 GCF_000499745.2 Eimeria mitis
ATATTTATAATAAACATATTTATATAATACTTTTAATAAATATAATTATATAGCTTACATTATAATTATATCAATATAACATATATAATATAGAGTATATATAATTTACATATATATATATATATATATATATATATATATATATATATATATATATATATATATATATATAT
>NW_013576370.1:0-1500 GCF_000499745.2 Eimeria mitis
AGGGTTTAGGGTTTAGGGTTTAGGGTTTAGGGTTTAGGGTTTAGGGTTTGGGGTTTAGGGTTTGGGGTTTGGGGTTTAGGGACCGTCGTCTTCTTTGTCTCCTTTCTATTTTTCTTTTTTTTTGTCTCCTTTTGTCTGTCTCTCTGTCTGTTTCTCTGTCTATCTCTTTCTTTCTGTCTCTATTTATTTATTTATTTATTTATTTATTTTATTTATTTATTTATTTTATTTATTTATTTATTTTATTTATTTATTTATTTATTTCTCTTTTTCTCTCTCTCTCTTTGCATTTACCTAACTAACTAAATAAACACCAAAACTAACAACAAAATAAAACAAAACAAAAAAACAAAACAAAAAACAAAACAAAAAAAACAAAACAAATAAAAATAAATAAATAAATATATATTTATATGTGTGTGTATATATATACAGGCATAGATGAATCAATAGCATCATCAGTATGTGTGCATCTATCTTTATGTGCATCTATATATAAAAATAAAATATTAAATTTATTAAAAAATATATATATTTTATTTAATAATAAAGATTGTTTACTGCTCGAAATAAACCCATTGATACAAACAAAAGAAAAAAATATAAAAATAGGAGACATAAAAATAAATATAGATGATAGTGCTTTATATAGACAAGAAAAAATAAAAAAAAATAGAGACAAAACACAAGAAGATAAAGAAGAGATAGAAGCAGAAACAAACAATCTAAATTATATTAAACTAAAAGGTAATATAGGTTGTCTAGTCAATGGTGCTGGCCTAGCCATGGCTACTCTTGATATACTAACACTCCTCACGGGGTCACCTGCAAATTTCTTAGATATAGGGGGAGCAGCACAGCAGCAGCAGATACACCACGCGCTGTCTCTTCTACAAAAAGATAAATCTGTCTCCGTTTTATTTATTAATATTTTCGGGGGTATTATTAAATGTGATGTTATAGCTAAAGGACTTATACAAGCAGCCAAAGATATACAACTCAATAAACCTGTCGTTGTAAGCTGCTGCTGCTGCTGCTGCGGATGCTGCTGTTGCTGCTGCTGGGGGTGCGGAGGCTGCTGGGGGTGATGCGGGTGCTGCTGCTGCTGGGGGTGCTGCTGGGGGTGCTGCGGTGGATGGTGCTGGGGGTGCTGCGGGTGCTGCTGCTGCTGCTGCTGGGGGTGCTGCGGGTGCTGCTGCGTTGGATGGTGGTTGTGCTGCTGCTGCTGCGGATGGTGGTGGTGGTGTTGGTGCTGCTGCTGTTGCTGCTGCTGCTGTTGCTGCTGCACGAGGACTGCATGTGGCGTTGTTTGTTGACTATGTTGTTGGTGTTTATTTATTTATTTATTTATTTATTTTATTTGTGTCTCATCTATTTATATGTATTTGTATTTTTACTTATTTGTTTGTTTCTGTCTCTTCTGTCTCCTTTTCTTTGTCTCCCTCCCCTTTTTTTTTTTTTTTTTTTTTTTTTTTTTTTTTTTTTTTTTTTTTTTTTTTT
>NW_013576370.1:1540-1774 GCF_000499745.2 Eimeria mitis
TCTCTATCACTCTCTTTTCTTTTGTCTGTTTATCTCTACTTTTTTTTTTCTTTTTTCTCTATCTCTGTATCTGTATCTTTTCTTCTGTCTCTGTCTCTTTTCTTTTCTTTTGTCTCTGTCTCTGTTTCTTTTCTTTTGTCTCTGTCTCTATTATTTTCTTTTTTTTTGTCTCTGTCTCTGTATCTATATAATTTTGTATCTTTTATTTTATTTTTTTTTGTCTCTGTCTCTGTA
>NW_013576371.1:0-1608 GCF_000499745.2 Eimeria mitis
AGACAAGTGTGCGCTGTTTTAAACAAGCGTGACATTGGTAAATCGAATACTCTTGCGCTTAGCTATTGAATTGACGGTTGATATTCGTGGTGCCAGATACTTGACGTCAGACACTATGACGTCAGACACTATCGTTCTTCCTACCTAACCCGCCCGTAACTCGTGCCTCTAGCTTCTGACGATGCGCAAACGGCATCGTGACTGGTTGCGCGCTGTAGCGTGTCTACGACACGGGGACGTTTGAGATTGCAGGAAGTACGTTGCACTTGTGGGATCAAGGGGCGAACCTGCCTACGTGGCTACCTACACGAACTGGCAAGTGTATTGGCCACCAGAAGAACGAGGCTAACATTACACTTAGCCCTCTTGTTACACGGCAAATCGCCAGCACTGTGCTTGCACGAAGCACGTTCCAACAATCTGACGCGCAACTATAAGGTACATGGCATACTTCTCTGAGCATTGGTAACTGGTGGGGGCGGCCCATGTGGATATGCAAACCAACAGGGTGCTCGCGTCTGGATGCACTTTTGTTTCTGGGAAGAGATTACGTCAAGGCAGCCATTGAAGCGAATGCAAGCCGCGCCATTGTGTGTCTAATAGCAGAGTGTCTCCTGTAGTTTTGAAGTGTGCATTGTAACAAGTTGCGTTACTGCACAGATGCGTCGCCTGCACAACCGGCAGGCCCCTTGTACATATATGTCCAGCTAGTGCAACGGGATTCATTGACGGCATCTAAGCCTCGGTTAAACGGGGCCCTTNATGTCCAGCTAGTGCAACGGGATTCATTGACGGCATCTAAGCCTCGGTTAAACGGGGCCCTTCCTGGAGCCTCGTACTGGGGGGATTGTGCACTACGTTCATAAAGTGGTCTCGCTGAGCAGTGCTCACATTCTCGCACCTTGCTATGTGCTACTCTCATAAATGTGTGCGCGCTTTGCAATGCGAGCATTCGGGCACCTTGATGGGGTAGATATATTTGTGGCGCCAAACGTTTGACGCCCAGAACAGTTGAGCGTCTGTACAAACGTAGGCGCAACTGGCTTCTCTAGCTTCGAAGCGCAAACCTCTTTTCCAGTGGTTTGGCTCTGTACCAGACCTGCGGGAAGGGGCCCATTTGAATACGCAGGGAATGCGTTGCACACTTCTGGGGTTTGACCGGAGAGCTTTCCAACGTGCCTGTCTGCAGCATCAGGCGAGCGTATTAATCGCTGGGTGAACGACATTAATATTACGATTTGGCCTTTTGTTAGATAGCAAATCGCCACCGATGAGCTTTCCAGCATCCCATGCCAAAAATCAATTGCACACCTGTAAGCTGCAAGCCATAGTTCTGGGAGAATTCGTGGCGTATTGGAAGCGACCCGCTTGAATGTGCTGGCAAACCGGGTGCCCAAGCATGGGGATAAACTTGGTACTTAAAAGCCACTGCGTCAAGGCAGCCACTAAAGCGAATCCAGACCGCAAATGTATGTAAACAGTAGCAGCACTCTTGCTGTTGGTTTGAACTGTGCTCTTGCTGGAAATCTCGCGATAGAACAGGTGCGTCGCGCATACAGCTGCATGCCAGGTGTAGGAACACGTCAAACCAGCGTAACGCGGTTCATT
>NW_013576371.1:1700-1773 GCF_000499745.2 Eimeria mitis
ATCTGTGCGCTACTCTAACTAGGCAGCGCGTTCTTGGCAAACCGAATACTCTTGGCTTAGCTGTTTAAATGAT
>NW_013576372.1:0-924 GCF_000499745.2 Eimeria mitis
TAAAGAGTCTTGTGTTAAGGGTTAAGGGTTTAGTGTTGAGGGTTTAGTGTTAAGGGTTTAGGGTTTAGTGCTAAGGGTTTAGGGTTTAGTGTTAAGGGTTTAGGGTTTAGTGTTAAGGGTTTAGGGTTTAGGGTTTAGTGTTAAGGGTTTAGGGTTTAGGGTTTAGGGTTTGGTGACCTTGAGTCTGTTGTTGAGGGGAAAGGAGAACTGCGCCAAAGCAGAACGGAGAATGTTGGGGTGTCTCTCCGCAGAGAGACAAAAAAAAACAGAGACAGGAGAACCAAAGTAACGATAGCCAACCAACTAAACACAAAAAGGAGACAAAAGGAGACAAAAGGAGACAGAAAGAATAAAGGAGACAGAAAAAGGAGACAGAAAGAATAGAGGAGACAGAAAAAGGAAACAAAAAGAAGAAAGGAGACACAAAAAGGAGACAAAAAACGAAGACAGACGGACCGCTTCAAACCACCAGGCAGCAGCAGCAACAGCAGCAGCAGCAGCAGCAGCAACAGCAGCAACAGCAGCAGCAGCAGCAGCAGCAGTGTAGCAACAGCACTGACAACAGCAGCAGCAAAAGCACCACCAACAGCAGCACCGCCAGCACCACAGCAACAGCAGCAGCAGCAGCAACATCACCAACACCAGCAGCAGCAGCAACATCACCAACAGCAGCAGCAGCACCAACAGCAGCAGCAGCAGCAGCAGCAGCAGACCTGAAAGAGTCTATCTAGTGCACTTTCGTTGTGTCCGACATCAATAAAAACTCCAAGAGGGAGAGGAATATTAAACTCTTCTGTCTCTTCTGCTGCTGCTGCTGCTGCTGCTGCTCCCCTGCTGCTGCTGCTGCTGCTGCTGCAGCAGAGACGTGCTGCAGCACGCAGCTGCTGCTCCGAAAGCTGCTGCCCCCGCAATGGGGGATTGCTG
>NW_013576372.1:1062-1772 GCF_000499745.2 Eimeria mitis
AAGACAAAAGGAGACAAAAGGAGACAATAAAAAAATATATAAAACGGATTAAAGATAAATAAGATAAATAAATAAATCAAAAGAAATAGATAAATACATAAAATAAATAAATAAATATAAATAAATAAAAATAAATAAACAAACAAATTAATAAATAAATAAATGAAAATAAATAAAAACAGATAAAAATAAATAAAAACAAAACAAACAAAAACAAATAAAAATAAATAAACAAATAAATAAAAATGAAACAAATAAAAACAAATAAAAATAAATAAATAAATAAAAATAAAACAAACAATAAAGATAAAAATAAATAAATAAATAAAAATAAATAAAAACAAATAGAAATAAATAAATAAATAAATAAATAAAAATAAATAAATAAATAAAAATAAAAAAATAAAAAACTTACTCTGCAATTCTACTATTCTCTGTGATGAAGGTGTCTCCTCGGGTGTCTCCTTTTACCTCCCAAACATCACAATGTAAAGAAGCAGCTTCAGACCAAAAAACAGGAAATATAGAAGCAGAAGGGCCTATAAAGAGACAAATAAAAACAAATAAATACATATTTATTTATAAATATACACAAGGAGACAGATGGGGATTTATAGATAGAAAAAAGGAGACAGATAGAGATATAAAAAAACACAGAGAAAGACCTATAAAGAGACAAACAGATAAATATATATATATATATATATATA
>NW_013576373.1:0-435 GCF_000499745.2 Eimeria mitis
AAAGTGTACACTCACGAGGGTTCTCGTCCCTACCGGAGGACCGCGTGAGCTGCAGTGGAATGATCAATTTAAGATGTTTCCAAAAATCTGCTGGCCTCCCTCCAGTCTCCAATCGTTCTAAGCACAGCGGCCCAGACGTTCAGGGCTGGTACGGAGAGTCGTTCTCTCCTGAGCTGCAACGCGCCTTGCTGCAACGCATGCTTAAACCCCAGATGCAAGCACACCCAGGCCCCCTTTGCTGCATGAACTAACGTTATAGACAGTCGTTGAACACTTACCTGGCTCTCAGGAGGTACTCTGCACGCAAGTAGATGTACATGTGCCAGCTTTGGCCAGACCATGGTACAGTCGGTCACCCTTCTTGACATTCCAATGGGAACCATTGAATTTGAAAGCAAGCGAGGTAGTCAGAAAGACCTTCTAGAGATTGTTGTG
>NW_013576373.1:487-1772 GCF_000499745.2 Eimeria mitis
CACTTCTGTGGAGAAAGCTGGAGATAAAAGGGCCAGTATCGGATACTCTCTTTGTAGGTGCCTCTAATCCTGAAGAGTAAGCACCTAGCCAGGTGAAGCTGCTGAAGGCAGCGCCACATGCACTGGTAGAGGAGTGGGCTACGGCCGCCGAGAAGTCTAAGGAGACATTTCGACGCACATACATGCTGCATGTTGTGGGTGATTGTTATCGCTGTCCGTGTGACTCACATCAGGGATCATCTACTTTGTTGATATTGTTTCCCACGATGACAGTGCTTCGGCAGAAATTCCCAATTGATGCTCAACTCCTTAGGATGGGGACCTAAAAGGCACGAGCTCGCCTCAAGTTTCACCAGACACTCGAGCTTCCGCATAGCGACTGGGCAGTTGGCTTGCCTTTCTAGGCCATAGGGCACGATCTTTGTCTTCAGTGGACATTTTACTCTAAGAACCGGATCAGAGCTTTTTCCGGGCCTTCTTTGATATGTTCCAGTGGCCAAGTACTGCCGTATATCTGGAGTCTGCGAGAGGAACCCAAGTTCCCAGGCTTTTGGCAATGCAGCCAGTTGGTTTTGGCTCATGAGCAACGAATATTTTCTAGAAAGCCTTAAATCTTTTCCAAGGCTTGGAGAGCACATCCTAAGCATCGGTTGTTCATCTGTCCCCCGCCCTTGTAGCCTAATACGGAATCGAACTCCCTCAAATAGCTTCTGATGAAATAATCTAATGTGACTGCCCGCCTGTCGGTATACCAGGTGTGGACGCTTTCCGCCCCGCAACTCATCTCCTACATCATTCTTGCGAGTACCCTAATATGCAGTGGCCTTCACCCCAACAAGCTCCCTTTTCTTTTGGAAGCGCCAAGTCAGTATATGCTCTCGAGAAGAAATCCGGGTCAGGAAGGGGCAGTTATCTGCTGCATGAGCCAAACGTCAGTGTGTAGCGGTTGGAGTTCGAGTTTCAGCCTCCCTGCCAAAGACAAGCTTACGCGCCTCCTGGACGGCACAAGCCCGCAGCTGTTCCGGTGTCCGTGGTGTTCTTAGGTTACTACTGTCATCGCCAGTGTTTCTCTTGCTTGTTCATTGCGAAGTGTCTGTGTAAGCAAAAAGGGCATTGTTGGCCCATTCGCTTCATGGGTCCAGGCGCTGGTCCATCATTTTTCTAAAGACTAACGAGTGTAAGCAAAAAAAAACCATTTTTTGAGGGGATTTATGTGCATGCAGCACGGAAAACAAGCACTCCAGTTCTCTTTGGACTCTTTTGGGCCAAGTGAGCTCCGGTTCTC
>NW_013576374.1:0-894 GCF_000499745.2 Eimeria mitis
GCAGTAGCATCAGAGCAGCAGCAGCACTAGGCAGCAGCAGGCACTACTTGTGTTGCGTCGCAGCGCAGCAACAGATGCATCCAGCTTCTTCGTCTGCCTTACACGACGATATCGTTACATTCTTCAGCTCTGTATTTGTTTGTCATGGGATTAACCGTGGCGGAACAGATGGCTCTAAGGACCGGCTCAGGAGCAAGCTGCCCGCTGTATCTGCGCAAACAAACAACAGCCGAAGAAACGCGAGCAACAACATACTGCACCACTGCCTGCAGCTTGTCCCAGGTGTACGTACACCTGAGTCTGTGCTTGTGGGTGAGCCAGGAAAAAATGCGTGGGGCCCCCATTCCTCTGCCGCCACACACATTCACGCATGGATGCATGCAGGCTCAAGTCTGCGGCGGGCGGAAGTGTTTGTTGTGTGTAGTAGTACCTGGCCCCGTTGATCGTCATGGCGACGATGGACCAGCCGCGGTTATTCTTAGAGAACTCCAGCAGCCGGCGTCCGCTCTCATCCGCCATACACAAATCCACGGAATGCTTCTGGCCCCCTGACAACACCTCGGACAGAACGCGCTGCGAGCAGGCAGGGCCCCAAGCGTTCTTCCCCTATAGAACCCACAAACATACATAAACATATCCAGGTGTGTGTACACCCGAAAACCTGGCGTGAACAACAGCGCATGCTCCGTCAGCTCTGCTATACGAATACAACGGACTACCCTATGCTATGCAGAGGAGGAGGGCGGCATGGAAACCCCCCTAAACCCTAAACCCTAAACCCTAAACCCAAGATGCATCTGCTTATCCCCTCCACGTGCCGTCTCATTTCTCACATTCCCGTTGAAGGAACAGCCATTGTTTGGGTCGCCAAGCCTCTGCTGGTAGAGCCACCAC
>NW_013576374.1:1026-1772 GCF_000499745.2 Eimeria mitis
AAACACTGCCAACGCTCTACACCAGCAGCAGCACAAACCACAGAAACACTATCAACTAACCCCCACAAGAGGGGAGGGAGCCAACAGCAACAGCAGGCCCATAGGAGCAGCATGCATGCAGCAGCACGGGGCCCGTAGGAGCAGCACTTCCGCAGCAGCAGCAGCAGGAGCGCAGCATACCGGTGAGGCCAAGGACTTGTGCGTTGGGCTCAAAGGAGCAATAGAGCCGCGGGTATTTCTCATAGAGTCCCTGCGATAGACAGAGCTCTTCGGATCCTCCCTCCAGAGAGAAAACATTATAGATTGTCTGGAAACGAACGTGGGCCCCCAAGCGCAGCATATAAGGCGCCAAAGACTGCAAGAATGTGGTAGCTGCACCCGCACAGACACAGGATGCATGCAGCCCCAAAGCAACAACATGAGGCAAGGAAGAATTGCTGCTTACACCCGTTTAAAAATACGAACACTGCAACACAGAAGCCAACACGGAGGCCCATAGCAGCTGCAGTTGCAGTTGCTGCGGACCGCCGTTGTCTAGGAGGAGCAGCGGTGCAGCTGCTTGCAGCAGCAGTTGTAAAGAGAAAGAGGGCAGCAGCGCTACGGAGCAGCACAAAAACCTGCCTATACACCCCGCATACCCTGTGCATCGCCGGGGTCCGCCCAGAAGTTAACAGCCACCGGCCACTGCGCAGGCATTCTCCACTCAAGCTCCACCAGCACGGGCTCCTGGCCAGAGAGGATTTCTT
>NW_013576375.1:0-1138 GCF_000499745.2 Eimeria mitis
CGCGTCTGTACCGTGCTGTCGCCTTCCGAATATAGCGTGTGGAGCATACTGGTGCCATCCGGGACTGTGGATTGTGCATGCGTTTGTCTTGAGGCGCATGAAGCACTTGCGGCTGGCCGCTTTTCTATTGCGTGCAGGGTTGTGACAGCGGTCAATGGGACAGCAATTGTTAATGCGTGGCAGTGGAGGACATGCGCGTGCAGTGGACAATTGACTTCTTTGCGCATTGCAAGGTGTTCGTGTGTGCATGCAGTTTTGAAGAACTTGCGTAGTGTGTATTGATCGGTGTTACTGCCCCGCAAAGGGCGATTGTGCCGGACTCATGGCTGTCCGGCCGCGAGTTGATTCTGTCGGCTTGTCAGATGAAAGCGGACGACGCACCGGCACATTCTTGGTTTTAAAGCAAGTGCGTCCAATGCGTGAGAGACATAAGACAGAGAAGGGGAAAAGTGTGCTGCTGCAGCGTTAGGGGAACCCCAGTGTTTGGGTGAAGATGAGAAGAGTGGGACGGTTGCAGGCGGCACTGCGTCTCACCTGTGAAGCATCGTCTTGCGTCAGTGTTGGCCTGATGAGCGGGGCGCGGTTCGTTGCGGTGCACGTTTAAGTCCGTTTGGGATCCAGTGCCTTTTCGAACGTGCAGTGGCAGGAATTGTGTTTCGTGGATACGAGGAGGTCTAATGAGATGGCCATGTCGTGTGTGGTCGTAGTTGTATGTGGTGACGTGCAGTACTGCTGTGTGTTTTGCCTTACGCTGACGGGAGGCACTCTCCAGGGTGAGAGTGGAATCTCTTATGTGGTAACGATAATGTATTTCTGTTTGGTTGTGGGGCTGGACCGAGCGTGTATCGGTGCCAGCAGTACAGCGATGAGCTCCATGCGATTTGAGGTGCTGAGTGGACGGTTATGGATGGCTTGATTTTGCATCAAAAGGCACTGGGTAGTTGGCAATTCACGGAAATTTGCGTTGATCTTGCGCTGTTGCTGTTGCTCTTGTCATGCGTGTTCGTGCTGCGGTCTGTGGACGTAGGTTTTAGGTGGTTCTGTGTTTGTGCTTTGGATAAAGGCGCGAGACAGAGCCGTATGTGCGTATGCTAACAGGAGGTGCGTTGCGCGTGTGTGCCATGCTGTCGCCTCCCGA
>NW_013576375.1:1395-1772 GCF_000499745.2 Eimeria mitis
AAAGGGCGATTGTGCCGGACTCATGGCTGTCAGGCCGGTAGTTGGTTCTGCCGGTTTGTCGGATGAAAGCGCCCGACGCACCGGCACATTCTTGGTTTTGAAGCAAGTGCGTCCAATGCGTGAGAGACATAAGACAGAGAAACGGCAAAGCGTCCTGTTGAGGCGATAGGGTAACCACAGTGTTTGGGTGAAGATGAGCGGAGTCGGGCGGTTGACGCCGGCACTGCGTCTCACGTGTGAAGCATCGTCTTGCTTGAGTGTTGACCTGATGAACGGGGGGTGGTTCGTTGCGGTGCACGTTTAAGTCCGTTTGGGATCCAGTGCCTTTTCGAACGTGCAGTGGCAGGAAGTGTGTTTCGTGGATACGAGGAGGGCTA
>NW_013576376.1:0-136 GCF_000499745.2 Eimeria mitis
TGTTATGCGTTTATGCTATGTTTAGTTTACGAGTGTGTCACTGTTCTTTCTTTTGCGCTAGCCTTCAAAAAGAGAACCTTGCAGTTATGCATTTTGGGTGTGCAGGCCCCCGGCAGCGGTCTGGCGGAACCCTTGC
>NW_013576376.1:236-443 GCF_000499745.2 Eimeria mitis
TCTTGCAGTTATGCATTTTGGGTGTGCAGGCCCCCGGCAGCGGTCTGGCGGAACCCTTGCTAGCGTTGGGTTCGTCAGGTCCTCCGTCTGGCACGTTCTTCGTTAGATGTGAACGCATACAATCCGGTCGGTATGACGGAGGCATGGATAGATATGCTCATGCTTGCAAGCGTATGGAGTTGCAGTGCAAGAGCACGTATGAGCCCA
>NW_013576376.1:630-1077 GCF_000499745.2 Eimeria mitis
CGTCTTTGTGTCGGCGGTCCTGACTGTCGTCTGTGTACCAGCTGGCAGGCACTCGACAAGGACACCCCACGGAGCCAAAGCTGTTGTCCTGCATTTGGTATGCAGGTTTTGCTTGGTCCTAACGCCCTGTTGGAAACCCGTTCTGTCCAGCACTAGGAGTATACGCAATGTTTTGCAATGCCCTAGCTGCGAAACTCGTGTGAGCATCGTGTGGTTGTGCAATTTGCATGCTAGCGTCTGCAGCTGCGATGCGGCAAGCCACGTCTGACGCTGCAATCGTGCGCTGCTTTGCCCAGGAAGTATGGCCTTAGAAACGAACGCGTCTTCTTGGCGCCGCTGTCGGTACTGCTACGTTCGAGGCTGCCTGATTGCAGGGGTGGATTCATTTGGCGATTTGGGAAGGTAGTTTTGCTTAGGGTGAGCGGTGGAGTGGAACTGACGCTTTCT
>NW_013576376.1:1177-1273 GCF_000499745.2 Eimeria mitis
TTCATTCGGCGAGTTGGGAAGGTAGGTTTGCTTAGGGTGAGCGGTGGAGTGGAACTGACGCTTTCTGCTTCAACTGTGTTCGTCTGTGGCTTGTAC
>NW_013576376.1:1373-1664 GCF_000499745.2 Eimeria mitis
CGCTAGCGTCTGCAGCTGCGATGCGGCAAGCCAAGTCTGACGCTGCAATCGTGTGCTGCTTTGCCCAGGAAGTATGGCCTTAGAAAGGAACGCATCTTCTTGGCGCCGCTGTCGGTACTGCTACGTTCGAGGCTGCCTGATTGCAGGGGTGGAGTCATTCGGCGAGTTGGGAAGGTAGGTTTGCTTAGGGTGAGCGGTGGAGTGGAACTGACGCTTTCTGGTTCAACTGTGTTCGTCTGTGGCTTGTACAGGTTGAAGGTGTTTTGGCAGCTCGATATGCACTTACATGAC
>NW_013576376.1:1764-1984 GCF_000499745.2 Eimeria mitis
GGTGCCAAATTGTTAGTTGGATTGATAGTCCGATCACGTAGACCGGTAGTGGCTTGGCAGTGAGAGTTAATATTGAACGCCATGCAGCGGCCGGCTGCTCGACTAGCAGAAATTGCTGACTTACCAGAGGTGTTTGGACAATCGATGCATTGCCTGTAGCTCTTCTTGAAGATATCGGATCCAATAGTAGACAGCAGACCCCGTAGCGGAGGCAGACGTT
>NW_013576376.1:2084-2202 GCF_000499745.2 Eimeria mitis
TGATCACGTAGACCGGTAGTGGCTTGGCAGTGAGGGTTAATATTGAACGCCATGCAGCGGCCGGCTGGTCGACTAGCAGAAATTGCTGACTTACCAGAGGTGTTTGGACAATCGATGC
>NW_013576376.1:2302-2505 GCF_000499745.2 Eimeria mitis
CGATCACGTAGACCGGTAGTGGCTTGGCAGTGAGGGTTAATATTGAAGGCCATGCAGCGGCCGGCTGGTCGACTAGCAGAAATTGCTGACTTACCAGAGGTGTTTGGACAATCGATGCATTGCCTGTAGCTCCTCTTGAAGATATCGGATCCAATAGTAGACAGCAGACCCCGTAGCGGAGGCAGACGTTCGCGGTTTGACAA
>NW_013576376.1:2605-3376 GCF_000499745.2 Eimeria mitis
TGCGGTTTGACAAGATGAGTTGACCGTTTTGCACTACGAGTAGGCGTCATTTGTCAATCCTTCACTTGTCTGCATTTGAACAATTTTTTGCGGGGCCGGAATTTCCTAGAGTCCTCCAAATATGACGAGAACGGATACACGTGAAATATTCATAAATTACGTCTACTCGTAATGCAACAAAGCTCAACTAATGTTGCCGGTTTGGCAGGAGCGGAACCGATCACCTGGCTCCACGTGAGTAATAAATCTTGTTCATCTTGCACATTTTGGAGTCTTGCTGGTTTCAGAGTTTATGCTGCGTAGCCGGTCGCTCTGGATTTGCACCCGCCGGTAAAGCTCGATTAGCTGGTGTGGTTCTTTATTTGTGCAGTTATGTACACCTAAACGCGCAACGTGACCAGCAGGGGAATATGCGGCAATAATAACGGCACTGGACGAACATGGCCTTGAATTCAGGGTTAATGTGACTGGTACTTTTTAAATTTGTCTATCTCAGACTAACGCTTTTGGGCGGTACGAGCCAGTGCATTTCGCCTCGCGGCAGTGACGCTGGGCATCCTCACCAGCTCTAACTCAGCGTTTTGATACAGTCTACGGTTTCTATCAGAAACGTATCGAACAGAGCGCTTGCGTGGCACTACAAATTCCACGACGGTCGTTTCCTCACGCACTGTGTTACGACTGGTGCGCACAGAAGTTAGGTGTAAATGTTTGCATCTACTTAGGTTTCCGGCTGTCCAAGTACTCTAGCTTCGTGACAAAAATGCGGAT
>NW_013576376.1:3476-8934 GCF_000499745.2 Eimeria mitis
TAGGCGTCATTCGTCAATCCTTCACTTGTTTGCATTTGAACAATTTTTTGCGGGACCGGAATTTCCTAGAGTCCTCCAAATATGAAGAGAATGGATACACTTGAAATTTTCATAAATTACGTCTACTCGTAATGCAACACAGCTCAACTAATGTTGCCGGTTTGGCAGAAGCGGAACCCATCACCTGGCTGAACGTGAGTAATATATCTTGTCCATCTTGCACATTTTGGAGTCTTGCTGGTTTCAGAGTTTATGCTGCACACCTGGTCGCTCTGGATTTGCACCCGCCGGTAATGTTCGATTAGCTGATGTGGTTCTTTATTTGTGCACTTATGTACACCTATACGCGCAACGTGATTAGCAGGGGAATATGCGGCAATAACGGCACTGGACGAACATGGCCTTGAATTCAGGGTTAATGTGACTGGTACTTTTTAAATTTGTCTATCTCAGACTAACGCTTTTGGCCGGTACGTGCCGGTGCATTTCGCCTCGTGGCAGTGACGCTGGGCATTCTCACCAGCTCTAACTTAACGTTTTGATGCAGTCTACGGTTTCTACCAGAAACGTATCGCGCTTGCGTGGCACTACAAATTCCACGACGGTCGTTTGCTCACGCACTGTGTTACGACCGATGCGCACAGAAGGTAGGTGTAAATGTTTGTATCTACTTAAATTTCCGCCTGTCCAAGTTCTCTAACTTCGTGACAAACTCCCTACCGACAGCAGGCGTATCTGCTGCTGTCAGGGCTGTTGCACAAACGCCACGGACTTCGACGAACCGCTGACCGCCATCCCTTACGCCTTTCACTTGTTGCCGAATCCCTGGCGCGCTGTTGCCGTCCATGTGACATTCGATGCTAGGGCGCATCAGGCGCAAGCGAAAAGTCTTAGAGCCCTTGTTAGAAGCGCGGTGATCGGCATTACTATAGAGGGTGATACCCTGCCTTGACGATGGGAGAATTGCTACTGCCACCAGCGATAGAGGCTGGCTAAAGCTTTGGGCGCGGTGCCAATGGGCTAGACCGTGTTGCTAATTGCTCAAGCGAGGACGTGTGGCTTTAATCAGCTGAAGGCGCCGTACGTGATGCCGGGAAGGCACTACAAACATCCCACGGCAAGCCAAGTTTGCTCTGATGTAGTGGTTCTGCGATATTCGTAGACGCATGTAGCTTTTGAAGTCCTTTTGGCGATAGCCATACGTGGCCCGGCTGGGCAGCGTTTTACCGTAGGTCCAACATATTCATTTGTTTAGTGGTTTGACATCTGTTCTGCCATTGAGAAGGGGTCAGTTTTGGCGGCAGGCAAGGATTATGGCGACGCTTTCCTGGCGCGGGCTGAGGTCAACTATGTCCAGCGCCAGGAACATTGCCTTGGCGATGAGAGAAATTTCGACACAACCCGCAGCTTCAAATAAACCTTCAGAATGTTTTGCCGAAGTATTTAGTTTCTGAACATGCATACGCCCTGTAACGAATTCCGTAAATCGATAATACGGGGAGTCTGTCCAGATATTAAAAGGTGCACACCGATGCAAATTCACTGGTTGCTTCAGACGTATGACTTGATGTGTCGCAAGGCAAGCTCTGCGTTTGTGACGACGGATGCATACAGAAGGTATGTTTGCATCTGCGTGGTGTTCGCGCCCTTCTCATGTGTGGAGTTTCTCGTGGCGCTTGCGGATATGCATTACACCGGCTTGGCATAAGCAAAGAAGAGCGGCGATGTGAGGCGCGATCGAGTAAGGCGCGATAAGAATATCCGACGGGTGATCCGCTGCGGCCGCTGGCACATGTGGCGGCGCATGCGCTAGACATTGCTAGTGGATTGCAGCTAGCGTGCGTTGGAAATTGCGCTGCGGCAGCTGACCACTCAGCACTTTGTCATGGCGTTGAGCTTAGCAACAACGGCAGCAGGTTGAGCAGCTACATCTATTCATTCGTTTGGCGGTCATTAAGGAGATATGTGATTCAGAATAGTCAGCGGGATATATCAAGGCGGAAAAGTGGTTTCAACGTATAGAGACGCGCAACAGTCAAAATGATAGATTAACAACCATTTGAAGTAGCCGAGGTGCTTTTGTTGTCGCAATTGCTTCGTTCGACAGTACAAGAGTATCAAAAGACGAACAGCGTCCTGTGGAAGCAGACGAGACAGACGCGGAGTGCAAACGGCGCAAAACCCCAGTGGCCATGCATGCAACGCTGATACAGCCTGCAGCTTTCGAGGGGGACATGAGACTGCTGCGCCAAGCAATTTAGCACGCGACCATGCGGAGTGCATACCAATAGATCGGAGAGTTGACAGACCGCAGTCCTTGCAGGGGGCGTTCTCAGAGTCGCACCTTTGGAGCCTCTGAGTCGGGGTTTGCCACCACATATGCTGGATGGTGGGTCAAAAGCCAACAAAGACTTGTGTGCACTCGACAAGCAACGGGCCCATGCGTAACGGTACAGCGGTTCGTCATAGATGGCTTTACAGTGCAGTATTTAGAGACTGCGCAAGTCGGTGCATATTGTTGTACCGGAGCCTTAGGCAGTGTGCAGGGAGTACTGACAAAAATCTAGCTCACGTATGTGAAACCAAACGAATTGGGCGCTCACTGTTTAGCACCGGGGTGCGTGCATCACGGGCAAAGGAGGTACATACTGTGTTGAGCACAGTTGTGGATGCTTCCGAAACGAGATCCCCACAACGAATCTATATTGTTCATATCTCCAGGCAAGCGTTGTGCTTGCAAACACCGATGCGCGCAGAAGGTAGGTTTGTAGGTTTGCATCTACTTAGGTTTCCGCCTGTCCAAGTACTCTAACTTCGTGACAAAACCGCGGGTGTCAAATCCACTGGCTTGGCATGTCATGGCATTGAACGTAGCCGACATTTTTCTTAATCTAAGGAGTAGCTTCATTAGGCAGAGGCAGTCAATGTTCATTGTTCCATAGCACACTTGTCTTCTTTCCCTACTCTCTACTGACGCCAGGCGTATCTACTGCTGTCAGGGCTGTTGCACCAGCGCCACGGACTTCGACGAACCGCTGACCGCCATCCGTTGCGCTTTTCGCTTGTTTCCGAATCCTTGGCGCGCCGTTGCCGTTCATGTGACATTCGATACTAGGGGCACATCCGGCGCACGCAAAGAGTCTTAGAGCCCCTGTTAGAAGCGTGATGATCGACATCCCTATAGAAGGGGCTATCCGCCGTCTAAAACTAGTTGTTCTTCCAGCGTTCCTCCAGTCGCTGAGGGATGTTGAAGCTGTTGTGCAATGGAGAAGGCTCCACAACATGCATGCAGCATACAAACAATTCGTCGAGCTGACAAGAAACAAACAAACCAACAAACTTGCCACAAACTTGTTCCGGATCTTTTGTACCTCCTGTTTCCGTGACGCACGCATCACGAACAAAGGAGGTGTTCCCAGACTCGCACATCTAGGCTGCTGACTCTGGTGTTGCATTGACGGAGACGTGCCGGTTGGTAGGACACCAACAATTGTTTATGTACAACCACCAAGCAGCGTGCGGTTGCCCTCTTTCGTAAGGCTCCATCGACTCCCCGTACTTGTCTGTGATACTAAACGAAGTCTGTGCAGTAATACGAAGCTGCGCATGTGCATGCACACTGTTGTAGCACATGATTCAGCACCCTGCAGCGGATACCGGCCACATCTAATGCATCTTTTCAGCGTTGAATGTTTAGCAGCGCTGAACACCTCCTTTGTTCGTGATGCGTCCGTCACGGAAACAGGAGGTACAAAAGATCCGGACCAAGTTTGTGGATAATTTTGAAACAACGTATCCCACTCCAGACGTATGGCTTGATGTATCGCAAGGCAAGCTCTGCGTTTGTGACGGCGGATGCATACAGAGGGTATGTTTGCATCTGCCTAGTGTTCTTGCCCTTCTCATGTGTGGCGTTTCTCGTGGCGCCTGCGGATATGCTTTACACCGGCTCGGCATGGGCAAAAGCAAGTGGCGACGTGAGGTGCGATGGCGTGAGGCACGATAAGAATGTCTGAGGGGTGATCCGCCGCGGCAGCTGGCGCATGTGGCGGCCCATGCGCTAGACATTGCTATCGGATTGCATCTAGCGTGCCTCAGGAATTACGCCGCGGCAGCAGGTTAGCACTATTTCATGGCGTTGAGCTTAGCAACAACCGCAGCAGGTTAAGCAACTACATCTAGAAGAACGGCACAACCGAAGGTGCAATAAGCGGTCCGACTTTACAGAAGTAATCGTACTAAAAAAGGCACATCTGTATGAGCACAATGCAACCAAGTCGCGTCTGCAGTTGGCAGCGCTTCACATAGTTCTGGAGCTCTATCATAAGACGGGAAGAGTTTTTGTGAGAGCAGCAGGGACTGGCGGAGAGTGCGCATGGTGCTACGCTGGTGTGGCGATGGGATATATGTTGGTACAACCAGTAGCTTTGGAGGGATGTTGAGGCAGTTGTACAAAATAGTTTGCTTGCGAGCACGGATACGGCGGGAACACGGTTCGCAGAGCTGACATGACCACAGCCTTTATAGCAGAGTCCATTATGTTTTCTACAATGGATAGGTACCGTTCGTTGTCGTGGGCGTCTGAGGTGGTTGCATCGTTAGGCATGCTGTGCTTCCAACGAGCGGTGCCTACAGAGAGTAGGTCCGGATCAACTTAATGCCAGGGTTTATATGACTTTTCGAGTTTGTTTTGGGTCCTGCGGGTCTGCAGTACACTGCCGTGAGTTGCAAATTGAAGAGTGACGGGGTAAGGTAGGATTGGGTAGGTTGCGACTATCAGAAAGGCCAAGGAGCAGTCGGCGGCAGGTAGCTGCTCATCTGCAAGATGCAGGTAGTGTTCTGCGTCTAGTGTGTGTTTTAAACTGGCAACAATGGAACACCTAGCGCGTGGTAATGGCGCTGTGCTTAGTGACCATGAATCTCGTGATGTCGTGAGTAACCTGATTAGGCAAGCACATTAAGGTTCATCGTTCGTTAGAACGCAGTGCTTTTCTCCGTATTCTCTACTGACGGCAGCCGCACCTATGGGCAGGGCGGTGGCGCTGCCTGCACTGGCTGCGAGGAAGCGCCGACCGGCTTGCCCTTCAATTACGTTGCTTACCGACGAACTGCCGGAGCGCTTTTGGCGTGCATGCGGTATACACTGTTACCACGCGCACGGCCCTAGCGAAGATGTATTGTCGAGATGGAAATGAATATTGAGGGTGTCCAGCTGCGCAGTGCCTAAAGGGAATAGGCGCCGCTGCGTGTAATGAAGTCGCACTGAAACTTTGGGCGAAGCGCCAGTAGATGTGAGCTTGTTGCTGAGGGCATCGTTGGTATTTCACGACGTTCATCCATTTGCAAGCATTTTAATTGCGGTTTTGGACTGGTGCCGTGGGCAGGCGCCGCTGCAGTGCAACGGCCAGTTGGTCACCGTTGCCCCCACCCGGGCATTCGGATGCGTCGAAGTTTTGCT
>NW_013576376.1:9034-10227 GCF_000499745.2 Eimeria mitis
AGCATCGTTGGTATTTCACGACGTTCATCAATTTGCAAGCATTTTAATTGCGGTTTTGGACTGGTGCCGTGGGCAGGCGTCGCTGCAGTGCAACGGCCAGTTGGTCACCGTTGCCCCCACCCGGGCATTCGGATGCGTCGAAGTTTTGCTTGGCTCGGTTGTTTCAGTGAAGAGGCTTAGCATGACAGCAGAAATGCTTGTGGGTGTGCTGCTGCAATTTGAAAGTGGCGCAACACTAGTGTTACAAAAGGGCAGCTCCTGTTCACGCACGCACTAGGAGTTTCTCGGAGCCGGGATGGAAAACAATGGGAGCGTGCGTAGGTCGCTTCTCAAGTTGGAGCACTGTTAGCGCCCATTTTGCTACTAGAACCTACTGTTTTGGAAGGGGATTGAGACGGTCCCGATTTTTTGTCGGTGCTACTCAATAGAAACGAGAACGTGTCGACTGGATTCTCCTTTCGGAAGTGTCTCCGCCCCTTATACGCCCTAGGGCGCGCCCCTGGAAGGGCATCCGAAGCGACGTACACTCATGTTAACCAGTGGGTGCGCTGGAGCATTCTTAGCTTGTCTTCGGCTTCGACAGGATTTAATGTTGCTTTGAGAATTCTGTTTAACTAAGGTTCAGGCATGCTGTGCCGAAGGTGCCCATTGTAGATAGACGCGCTTCTTCGTATGAGACAGAGTTCAGCACATGCTGATATTTGTTTTTAAAAAGCGTTGGCGAATGCGGCAACGAGCGCACTGCACGTGGGTGTCCAATTTAGGACAGGCCGTCTACACTGCAGTGCGCAGCTTGCTTAATTAGGCTGTTCCCAGTGAAGGAAGTCGTAGAAGTGCGATCAGTAGGTGTATCTGGTCTTCACGTATACGCAAATAGTTTGTACGTTCGAAGCAGGTGGAGTTTTATGCGGTACGTGCAAGAACGTTTCCCGCAATGCATAGTAGGTGCATTGCTTAACCGTTTTCCTTTCAGTTCAATCAAGCAGAGGCTTGCGATTCGCAAACTGTACGGCTTGAGATGCAGTTTCGGATTTTTCAAGCTGAAGGATAGTGGGAATCGCGGGCTGCTCCCCACACCATGTGTAGAGGGTACGTACATATATTCGATATATCAATGTAAAATGCGGTTCTTTCAGGAGGAGTCAACTACGACGAAGGGTTCAGTGCACGCCGCTCAGAAGACAGGCGGGGGT
>NW_013576376.1:10327-15104 GCF_000499745.2 Eimeria mitis
GCATGGATGTCCAATTTAGGACAGGCCGTCTACACTGCAGTGCGCAGCTCGCTTAATTAGGCTGTTCCCAGGAAGTGCCCTGTAGGTACCAGAAGGCAGGATGGCAGAAGGGTTGAGGAAAATGCGATTATGAGCAGAATTACAGCCAGGCACGGGCGGTCGTGCAGGCCGAGAGTCGCAGTGAAGGACGTCGTAGAAGTGCGTGAGGCGGGTTGAGTTCTGCGTAGCACATGTATACTACACTCACGTGCTCGGCGCATGAAGATTTCGATGCGGTGCTTGCAAGCACGTTTCCCGCAATGCACATTAAATGCATAAATTATTGTATTCCTGTTTAGTCAAGCAGAGGCATGCGATTCGAAAAGGTGTACGGTGTGGGGGGGTTGCCAGGAGGGACGTCGTAGACGGTTTTTTTCTCTCTGTTGTTTATTTACGGAAAGGCGGTGCCTTTTCTGCGATGCCCTGCGATCATCTGCAAGCGGTGAAGTGGTTGACGCAAAGAGCATGAGCAAGAAAACAGCATGCAAGTTAATTGGATAAGCATAAGTGGCACTGCAACTGCCTAAAGCGGGAAGGGCGTTTAAGGGAATCTCCACGACAGGTGTAGGGAATACATAACGCACATTTTGCCTGGCACTCTAAAACATCTGACCTTAGCAATGAAACGGGGATACGGAAAAATGACTCATGCGCGTTCTATGCAGCCTGGATTAGATGCATAGGTGATTAATTGCATTTCACTCGCTTCACACGAGGGGCGTATGATTCCGAAAGCGGTGCTTGCGTACGAGTTCGCTCATGGAAACGGACAGAAAAGCGCATTTTCCTTGTTGTTTCTTTGACAGGACTACTGTGGTTTTCCTCCAGTGTCCTTGAATCATGGACAGGACGTCAGGCTTAGGCCAACAGGAGCACGTGATCTAATTTCACGATAACATTATCGGCATCGCAGGTTGATGAAGTGACGTGGACTTTAAAAGGGGTCCGCGTCACATGCACAGAGCGTGAGTATGCATGTTCAGTCTGTCGCTTTTTAAAAATTCTGACTCCGGGGGCAGCCAAACCTAGTGAGGCTAGCTGCAGATGGGGATGCCTTGGGAGGCACGAGGGAGCTACTGAAAGTGTAAAACATCTGACCTCGCGGGACCCTGTAACTGTACATAGTTCGTTCGACTCAACACTGCAGCATCTGGGCGATATGTGTTTCACGTGTAGCGTATGTGCATGAACTAGCTTGTGAGCGCCTATGTGTAGCATGTTCAGCGAGAGAGCTGCCAACACTTCCAGATGAGAACAAAGCGTCCACTCTGAAGGGTTGAGCTGCGATAGGCGAACTACAAGGTGTGCACATGGTGTCGATACATTGAAAATCTCTTACAGGGAACATGGGGTGTCCAAACACGGGCGGAGATCATCTTCATAATACTACGATGCGAACATTGTTTGTCAGTGCTCATTTGCCGCTTTGTTTTGTGTCGGCGGGTTCTTCAGGTTGCATGATTGTTGAAAACAAAATTACTTCTCTTTAGCAGATCGCCTGGTATGCTAGCAGCGTACCCTTCATCTGATCCCAAATTGTAACTTTATCTTATAGGCACGAAGTTGCTGGTGCAGCTGCTCAGCAAGCGAGACCCCCACTATCCGCAGAACACTCATTAAGCTCCCTTCAGGTTGCCCAACGAAAACGATGTAGTGATGTGAAGTAGGCGATCACGCATTTTATGGCTTGCGCAGTTTCTCTTAGAGGTTCCACGTTCATCGGATTTATATCTAGAGGTGGCATAGGGAGTTACCGAATTGCTTTGCAGCGTCGTGAACAGAATAATTCGTAGGGTCCTGCGGCAATGTGTTATGGGCATATGCATTCCTGGAAAAACCAGACGCAGCGTAAAACAGGGCACTTCTCTCTATGTGCAGGTAGTGGCTCTGCTTCAGTCAACGGTTATACTGTTTATATCTTGCTTGCATTTTGGGGCTCTGTACATTTACAAACTGGCCGTGGCGTTCCGCTAAGCAACAACGGCTCTTCTAATGCCACCTGTACGGTGCCTCCGTTGTGGTAGTAAAGGCGCATGCCTGCTCACCACGCATCTCATCTCTTACCAACGGCCAGCGCCTCAATTGGCAGGGTGGTTCCACCATCTCCATAAACTGCGAGAAGCTGTCGACAGCCTTGAACTTTGGTTACAGTTTCCATTTGCTGACGGATCGCGGACACGCTTGGGCTTTTCATGCAGCATCCGATGCTTTGCCAAGCACGACGGTAGAGAAGATCCTTTGTTAGAAGCGTGGCAGTAGGTAATGCGATCTCCTTCTGCTGCGCAACGGCTGAGGGCAGTCGGTGCTGCTGTATGCAATACAAGCTCCGTAGAACTTGGGGAAAGGTGCCAACAGGCCAGCCCGTGCTGGGAATGGCCGACGCGAGCTGCCTGAGACTTTAAACACTTGACGGTTTGTGCTTAATGTAGGATACGTCCCCCAAGCAGCAATTTCACGGACAGCCAAACGTGCGCTGCTGCACTGCTGCAATGGCGTGACGGCGTGTTATTCAGAGATATGCAACTGTTGCGAGGCCTTTTGGCGATGCTTATTAGTAGATAACCTAGGCAGGGGCAGTGTGACAGATTGCATTGCTCTATTTGCTTGGCGTTGTTGTTTCTGTGTGGAGCTGGGCGGGTCTGACGTTCTGCAGCAGGGAACGAAATTGAGCACTCGCTGCTGGCGTACGCGGGAACAGCAAACATCACGAAGCAAGAACGGCACAACCGAAAGTGCAATCAGCTGTCCGATTGTACACAGACAATAGTACTAAAAAAGGTACATCTGTGTGGGCGCAATGCAGCCACGGCGCGTTTGCAGTTAGAAACCCTTCACATGCTACTGAAGGTCTATCGTAAGACAGAAAGAGTTTTGTGGGAGCAGCAGGGACTGGTGGAGAGTGCGCATGCCGCTACGCTGGTGTGCCGATGGGATATATGTTGGTTCAACGAGTAGTTTTGGAGGGATGTTGAGGCAGTTGTACAAAACATTTTGCTCCCGATCATGGACACAGCAAAAGTGTGGTTCGTAGAGCCACAACAGCCTCTGCAGAAGAGTCCATCAGCCTCGCAGCGTTACGCTGCAAAAGTGGGAACTGGCATGCAAGGGGGCTTTCCGGTTGGTCTAACACCTCCAAATATTCATCTGCAACCGCTAAAGAGCATGCTCCTGTAATATTTCGCGAGGCTCCGACGACGTCTCGCACCTGTGCGTACATTGATAAAAAGGGGTGTCTGCGCAAAAATCGGGGGATGCACGGCTCAACGCACATTGCTTTCGCAGAGGTGTCCGCCATATACAGCGCACACTGGCCACACCTTGGCTCAACAATATTTATACGGGAAAATTCGGTGTTGAGTGTTTTGGACCGAGGTTCGTGCAAAAACAGGCAAGGGAGATGCACACGATTCGGAGCACAGTTGTGGATATTTGTGAAACAGTGTCTCCTCGCAAACGCTAAGCCTTTTGTTTTTGTGGGCGTTTGACTTGGTGTGTTACCAGGAAGGCGTTGTACGTGCGAAGACTGTTACATACAGAAGGTAGGTGTGCATCTACGTCGTGTTGGCGCACATTCCATCTGTCGAATTCTGTGCGGAACCTACAGGTCTGCAGTTCACTGCCTTGTCATACGAATCGGAGAGCGGCTTTCTGAGGCGTGATTGTGAGCCGGTTCTCATAAAGACTTTCGGGCAGTCGGCAGCAGGCAGCTGCTCATATGCAAGATGCAGGTGAGGGGCTGCTTCTAGCGCGTCCCTTAAATTCCCCTGCAGTACTGCAACGCGAAGCGCTTGTTCATGGCTTTCAACTTAGCAAACAGATTTCTCATAATGTCAGCAGTGAGCGTGTTTCGCCAAATACACCTTCCGCTAGCACGCCTGTCTTCTTCTCCTCCTCCCTACTAACGGCCGGCGCATCAATTGGGACGGCGGTTGCACCATCTCCATAAACTGCGAGAAGCTGTCGACAGCCTTGAACTTTGGTTACAGTTTCCATTTGCTGACGGATCGCGGACACGCTTGAGCTGTTCATGCAGCATCCGATGCTTTGCCACGCACGACGGTAGAGACGATCCTTTGTTAGAAGCGTGGCAGTATGCATTGGTAATGCGATCTCCTTCTGCTGCCCAACGGCTGAGGGCAGTCGGTACTGCTGTGTGCAATACAAGCTCCGTAGAACTTGAGGAAGGGTGCCAACAGGCCAGCCCGTGCTGCGATTGGCCGAAGCGAGCTGCCTGAGACTTTAAACACTTGAGGGTTTGTGCTTAATGTAGGATACGTCCCCCAAGCAGCAATTTCACGGACAGCCAAACGTGCGCTGCTGCACTCCTGCAATTGCGTGACGACGTGTTATTCAGAGATATGCAGCTGTTGTGAGGCTTTTTGGCGGTGCTTATTAGTGAAGAACCTGGGCCGGGGAAGTCCGGTAGATTTCATTGATCTATTTGCTTGGCGGTGTTATTTCTGTGTGGCGCTGGGCGGGTCTGACGTTCTGCAGCAGGGAACGAAATTGAGCACTCGCTGCTGGCGTACGCGGGAGCAGCAAACATCACGTAGCAAGAACGGCACAACCGGGGGTGCAATAAGCGTGAAAGCAGCAGGGACTGGCGGCGAGTGCGCATGGTGCTACGCTGGTGTGGCGATGGGATAGATGTTGGTACAACCAGTAGCCTTGGAGGGATGTTGAGGCAGTTGTACAAAATAGTTTGCTTGCGAGCACGGATACGGCGGGAACACGGTTC
>NW_013576377.1:0-1174 GCF_000499745.2 Eimeria mitis
GGACCGAAAGGACGGTTCAACTTAATGCGTCGGCGAAGCGCCCCCTAACGAGCTAGCTGCAAACATACTACTCCACCAGAGACGAAACTGCGTGAATACCTTCTTCGATTATTGGCGCACCTAGCAGCAACATCGCAACAGGAGTGCCAATTTCGGCTCCTCCTATGCCCCCCGCTCATCTCAAATCCGTAGCACTTCACCTGCACAGTCAAACTGTAGACAACACCTGCTCCTTCAAATATTCGCCGTGCACCGATTTCGTGTAAAACGCACAACCTGCAGGGATGTTCGAGCAGTCTCGCCAAATAATGTACGGAAGGCTCTTCAAGAGAAGTGCGTCGGTAGTCGAGTAACACACGGCAAATGGCCCCTGAACCATTTGACTGCTACCCGATGGGCCTTGCCTTCGCTCAGGTTTCAGTACGGCCATCAAGTCTTAGCTTCCTCAGCACCGAAGCTTACTCATGTCCCTGCGCTCCGAATGCCACAAGCATGTTCCGGCTATATGCATCTCGCATCCGGAAAGGTACAAAATAAGCAACACCATCAAACGTCTAGAGCGCGTGCTACAACACAAATTCTCCATTTCCCTAACACCCACGGTTCACCTCCATGGACTCGTTTCAGCCACAGCACAGGNGACTCGTTTCAGCCACAACACAGGGGCAGGACTGCTGGGATACGTCTTCTGCCGACGAACATGGTTTGTGATCCCATCCCAGTCCTCACCAACTCTTGCCTCAACCCCTACATAACTGACGAAAACGCATGCGGATAGGCAACCCACAAAGACGCTGTCTGTGCATGGGCGTTTTAAACCCGCTTTTCTACTGGTAATCGGGTAGGCAATTCTAGATGCTATGCAACAAGCTCGCAGGCCTCGCCTTGCATCATCCCTCCTAATCGCTGCACACGCGATCCAGCTACTCGTGGTTATGGTCCTCCATATTGTACCCGTACACGCCGCGACTGCATTCTCACCGTCAAAAACAACACAAATTCATTTTGAGCGCCTAATCAACGCACTTGCTGAACAAAGCGGAAACCGCATATCGCACTAGACACTGTCTACATGCAGCAACATTCCACCTTTTTTGTGTAAGCCATGCATCTTAGTGTGCTTGCTCTTTGTACTATCGAAGGCATGTTGGAGTCTTTCCAGCAACCAATCCCG
>NW_013576377.1:1186-1771 GCF_000499745.2 Eimeria mitis
CATCGGAACAACGCGCACAAGCACATGCGGCACGGCAACAAGGAGTATCTAGCGGCGTTGCAAGCCACACGCCGCATTTAAAAAAACACAATAAAACATGACTCTGATTCATAACTTTTTGACCAGCTCCACTGTTCGCATGACGCCTCTGCGGCCTCGAAACACGCAACACCGTCATGAAGCCAACCACTAAGTTCGAATCCAAACACAACGCGCGGACTATTCAGTCCACACTAAGAACAACAAGATCACTTTCGCCACAAGATCACTCAAACGCAGCTCAGTCGCTTCCCATGTAGCCGCACAACGCACAATTTGGAAGCCATGCGGCGGAAACCCACGCGCTGTTGCGAATGCCACACCAGAACCCACGCGCAAGCAGTTGCAATGGTCCAGTGCTCAATACGGGCTATCGTACGTCGGGCCTTTGTCCCTGAATACATTCAAACAAGTTCTAGGCAAAACAGACCTGTAAAATCCTTTAGCTTCATAACAGCTCATTGCAGCGCTCAATAGAGAGATCGTTGCAGCAAAACCAGAGCGTCTGTTTCGCCAAGCGCCTTAAGAAGGGCGCACAGTTCATCG
>NW_013576378.1:0-580 GCF_000499745.2 Eimeria mitis
CTTGTCGGCTGCAGGAGCAGCATTCTGTGTGTTTGAGGCATGTGACCCTTCTACGTTGAGAACAGAAATTAATTTCACTTCATCTAAAACAAATAATTTTGATTTTTGCCTTTAACAATTTTGATTTCAGCTTAAATGAAGCAAGTTTCAGTGAGTATCGACGTCGTTCCACTCGTTTCGGCTTCGTACTTCACTGCCCTCGCACCCCCTCGGTGACGAACAGCACACGTCTAGGCGATTGCGTGGAAACAACGGCTCGTCTCTGCTGCCAATGCATTTCTTCTCGGTACATTGAATCCTTTGACATAACTTCCTGGTGTTCAGTCACTTTTTGCAAGGTGATTTGCAGAGTACAAACGAGGAAACTGCCAGGACAGTTCAATCGTTTTACTTCGTACATTACCTACGCTAGGAGTTGAACACACAACCCCCCGGCCGAATGTGGAGCATTCTGGCTGAGAAAGCTGCAGCCTTTCCTAGTGTCCTAGCTTAACGGCTTGCCTGCTGCCCTGAATTTGCAACAAACTAGGAGTTTCTGTATGCCTTACACTGTGGCCGCTTAGCTTTTGTACGAAATCTG
>NW_013576378.1:680-886 GCF_000499745.2 Eimeria mitis
CTTTCCTCGTGTCCTAGCTTAACGGCTTTGCCTACTGCTGTGAATTTGCAACAAACTAGGAGTTTCTGTATGCCTTACACTGTGGCCGCTTAGCTTTTGTACGAAATCTGTAAATATCATGCTTCTCCCTTTACACACGATATACAGGAACACTGACAAACTCTAGCAGGTCCATAGATGCTCTGCCAGGGATCCTCCCTGTACTT
>NW_013576378.1:991-1861 GCF_000499745.2 Eimeria mitis
TGCTAGCCGAAATGCAAATATCTGAAGGACGCTGTTTCCTTTTGTTACACTGTGCCTAGCCCCAGTTCTGTGGGCAGAGAACGTATCCTCTCTGCTCGTTCTGCAGACACTGGGGGAACTGCGGCTCCCTTAGTGCGTTCCTCGCAGCTGAAGTTTACAAAGACCTCAAGAGGTTTGCCTTCTTGAAGATGCTTAGAACATCATGAAAGAAGTGAGCAGAAGTAAAGCGGTAGCAAGGAGAGTAGACTGTGTAGAGGCAGAAGCGGAGTTCTCTATTGCGTCCTTTATCTCCTCCCAGACATCCTCGCTGTGCAGAAGCTCAAACATAGCGAGAGGAAATAAACCATAAGATAACAAATACGCCTTACACTTCAGCAAGAAAATGTGACAAAGCCCAACATGGAAGCCATAGGGAGTCACGAGGGAACAACAGGCGCACGAGCAGAACTCAGAAACTGAAATAACGGAAAATAGAAGGAAACAAGCTCGTACAAGGTTAAAGAAAGAAGGTTTGAACATAATGCGGCACGAAACGAATACTGTAACGTACAGTAAGCGGGGAGAAAGTGTAACTAAGCAGCGCTTTGAAGGCACACAAGCATCAACAGAATAGAGCAAGAAAGAATCCAACAGCACAAACAACACTGTACAGATGATGCAGCAAAATCCATGTAATATCTGAACCTCCTACAAACAAATGCTTCAGTAGAGCTTGGAAATGACTGAAGGAGGCGAAATGAGTACAAACAGCTGGTGAAAGCATATTTTTCGATGCAGCGCGAATCAAGGAATACAAACGGCAAGTGGGGAGGCTAGGAAACCTAGACGAAAGCGAGATGGCATAGTCTGGGCAACGTACGTGAAGGGCTT
>NW_013576379.1:0-224 GCF_000499745.2 Eimeria mitis
GCTGCTGCTGCTGCTGCTGCTGCTGCTGCAGCAGAAGAGGATGAAGGCGGCGGTGTGTTTATTTTTTTTTATTTTTTTATTTTTGTGTTTTATGTATATTTGCCTCGAAAGGTCATATTCACAAACCCGTTGCTGTCACCCCTCTGCTGCTGCTGCTGCTGCTGCTGCTGCTGCCGATGGTGGTGCTGCTGCTGCTGCAGCAAGTGCTGCTGCTGCTGCTGCTG
>NW_013576380.1:0-414 GCF_000499745.2 Eimeria mitis
GGAAGCTTGGCTGGGTGATGTTGAATCGAGCGGAATCGTCGCAGTTGGGTCAGCTTCATTGATTCAGAGACTCTGGTGATGTTGGAGCCCACTAAGGCGGCTTGTTTGTTTGGTGACTGAATGCTTCCCTTGGTCTTCAGCGAGCATTGGAATATGCTTAGGCGTGTGCAGCATCTGGATGGAGAGGTTTTGCCGTGTTGAGGATCTGGTACTCGCTTTGTAGTCGGGGCCAGAGAAGCGGAAACCCCAGTCGATGGGGAGGGTTGCTGTTCAGGCTGCACGTTTGGTAGAGTGGACTGAAGCGAACTGCAAGGCCGTTTGAGAAGGCTGGGGATTTAGTGCTCGGCGTGCGAGTAGAGGTTTGAAGTGAGTTGGCCAGGCGGCGACTTGAGGAGGTGGGACTCTCCGATTTAA
>NW_013576380.1:543-1770 GCF_000499745.2 Eimeria mitis
TTCTTCAGTAGGGCAGCTTTGCTCGGCAACTAGAAGCCTCCTGCACTCTTCAACAGGCATTGGAATGTGCTTGGTGGTGTGGAGCATGGCGCGGGAGAGGTTTTGTTTTGTTGCTGAAGCTAAGCCCGGTTTGCAGTAGGGGCTAGAGAAGCGGGAACCGCCGGCGGTGGGAGGTGTTGCTGTTTATGTTGTACGTTTGATAGAGTGGAATGAAATGAACTGCAGAGGCTGGTTGAGAGGGCGGAGGATCGACTCCTTGGCGTGCGAGTAGAGTTTCGAAGCGAGTTGGTCAGCCGGCGAGTTGCGGAGGTGAGAGTCTCCGATGTGAATTTCGCTGCGCATTCTGCTTGTTCAGGAAGCGTGTAGTTCGGAAGCTTGGCTGGGTGATGTTGAATCGGGCGGAATCGTCGCAATTGGGTCAGCTTCATTGATTCAGAGGATCTGGTGATGTTGGAGCCCACTAAGGCGGCTTGTTTGTATGGTGACTGAATGCTTCCTTTGGTCTTCAGCGAGGATTGGAATATGCTTAGGCGTGTGCAGCATCTGGATAGAGAGGTTTTGCCGTGTTGACGATCGGGTGGTCGCTTTGCATTCGGGGCCAGAGAAGCGGGGACCCCAGTCGATGGGGGGGGTTGCTGTTCAGGCTGCACGTTTGGTAGAGTGGACTGAAGTGAACTGCAAGGCCGGTTGAGAAGGCTGGGGATTTAGTGCTTGGCGTGCGAGTAGAGGTTTGAAGTGAGTTGGCGAGGCGGCGACTTGAGGAGGTGGGACTCTCCGATTTAAAGTGTGCTACGCCTGCCGCCGCTTCAGGAAGCATGTAGTTCAGAAGCTTGGTTGGGTGATATTTCATGGAGCAAAATCGTGGGAGGTGGAGCAGTTACATGGACTAAAGGGTGCGGGGGACGTTGGGCGTCTTCAGTGGGACAGCTTTGCTCGGCAACTGGAAGCCTCCTGCACTCTTCAACAGGCATTGGAATGTGCTCGGTGGTGTGGAGCATGGCGAGGGAGAGGTTTTGTTTTGTTGCGGAAGCTAAGCCCGGTTTGCAGTAGGGGCTAGAGAAGCGGGAACCGCCGGCGGTGGGAGGTGTTGCTGTTTATGTTGTACGTTTGATAGAGTGGAATGAAATGAACTGCAGAGGCTGGTTGAGAGGGTGGAAGATCGACTCCTTGGCGTGCGAGTAGAGTTTCGGAGCGAGTTGGTCAGCCGGCGAGTTGCGGAGGTGAGAG
>NW_013576381.1:1054-1770 GCF_000499745.2 Eimeria mitis
GAGACAGAAAGGAGACAAATAAAAACAAGAGAGACAGGCAAAAACAAAAAGGAGACAGAAAGAGAAAAATAAAAACAAAAGGAGACAAACAAAAATAAAAAGAGAAAAATAAAAAACAAAGGGAGACAGAAAGAGATAAAACACCCCGTAAACCCTAAACCCTAAACCCTAAACCCGAAACCCTCGCCCCAGGCAAAGACACACGTGCACACCCCGTAAACCCTAAACCCCAAACCCTAAACCCTAGACCCTAAACCCTACACCCTAAACCCTCACCCCATACAAAGAAACACGCACACCCCTTCAACCCTAAACCCCAAACCCCAAACCCTAAACCCCAAACCCTAAACCCTAAACCCTAAACCCTAAACCCTCACCCCATACAAAGAAACACGCACACCCCTTCAACCCTAAACCCTAAACCCCAAACCCTAAACCCTAAACCCTAAACCCTAAACCCTAAACCCTAACCCCTACTTGCATATGTCTTCTGAATATACCATGCATGGCTCTGCTGTCGCTCTGTAGACTGGAGATAGCTGTATTTAGTTTTTGTTTTTCTTGCTGCAGCAGCTCTATCTCTACACACAGCTGCTGCACCTCGACGCGTAGTGCTGCTGTCTCCTGCTGTGCTGCTGCTGCGCGAGACCTGAACAGTTTATATGTATATTTATATATATATATATATATATATATATATATATATATATATATAT
>NW_013576382.1:0-1211 GCF_000499745.2 Eimeria mitis
TTTCGCCTGAGCTCCTCTCAAGTTTGAAGGCGAGGGGCCTAGAACCGTGTACACTTAAGGAGGTCCTGGAAGAAAGGGGCATCGGTTGGGCAGCTACGCAGGTTCGCAGCCGTACACACTGCTGCTCAACCCCATCTCCATTCTATCCCTTTCTCTTAACCGTCGGTGCACTGGACGTCCCGAGGGTGGCGATTCCCTCTTGTGGTTTTCTGAATTGTAAGGACTTGTTTATGGAGTGTGTTCAGGTGCGGGACGAACGGGCGGAGTCGGAACATGCACGGTTGCTGGAGGCTTTTCAGCGGCAGTGCGAAGGATGGGGAAACAACAGAGAAGGTTGGGTGCACAGCAAGTGGCACAGTGTTATTGTCTGCCCTGATTTTAAACGTGGGGGCCTCCAGGTGCGGCTCCGATGCACAATTCTTGGGATTTGGCCCCTGAACGTATTCACGTACCAAGCTGCCTGTCTGTCTGCATACAGTGCTAGACGATTGCCGTTCTCTGTAGACTCGTCATGTGTCTTTAGTTGGAGTGTCCATTCAGAAGCCACGCAGGCTTTCGATGGGTCTTGCTGTGGCGGTGTATCTTGCTCATTTGTTTCCGCTCGTGCGTGCACTTGTCTTGGCAGTGCAGATGGTATTGATTCCTGCTGTGATTGTTGCCGTGCGGTGTTTCCTGCTTTCAGGTGTCTCGATCTTCAATGCGGGAGATGTGGAATAGCATCATGTCGGTAGTGCATGGATTTGTGGACCCTGACCTAGTGGTCTGCAGGGTCACCGACCCCACGCACCCAGTGCGCTTTGCAACGCCTCCGGGGGAGAGCTGCTACACCGTCGTGTATGCAGGGAAGGAGCCGATACGGGCCTCCAAGGAAAGAAGAATACTGGGGGAATACACCGGACATGTTCGCGCAGGAAGCACCAACAAGCAAAGGTACTTGACAGATACGCTTCCCAGACGTCTGAACTTTTCTTTTAAACTGTAATTGTATATATATGAGGGGTTCCCGTTTTCCTAGGTGTACTGCACCAGCAGTGCGTTGGATGCGAGGACAGCATTGAGGTAGACAAACAGAGACAGTTGCACTTGCGGCCATGCGGAGAGACAAGCATCGACTTGTCGTTGTATCCGATTTGCCGGTTTTGCGGCAGGTCGCGGGGTATGTTGCAGTTGGAGGAGAGAGAATAACAAGCGAGTTTCGACAGTTTGTTGTC
>NW_013576382.1:1311-1860 GCF_000499745.2 Eimeria mitis
TTTTAAACTGTAATTGTATATATGAGGGGTTCCCGTTTTCCTAGGTGTAGTGCACCAGCAGTGCGTTGGATGCGAGGACAGCATTGAGGTAGACAAGCAGAGACAGTTGCACTTATGGCCATGCGGAGAGACAAGCCGAGACAAGTCGACTTTTCGTTGTATCCGATTTGCCGGTTTCGCGGCAGGTCGCGGGGTATGTTGCAGTTGGAGGAGAGAGAATAACAAGCGAGTTTCGACAGTTTGTTGTCTGCAGATTTGAGTACGTCTTTGACTTGTCATTCTGCGCGTTGGCATGGCGCGCGGCGGAGGAATTTGAAAAGGATAGTGATACTTCAGGGGACGAGGGAACAACTACTGCAGATAAACCCCCATCCCCAGCCCCCTCTGAGTCTGCGGGATCTGGGAAGAAGAAGGGGCCACGGAAGGACGAGGCGGATACCGCAAATAATGAAGGCGTTCGCAGAGTGCAAGTCACAGGTGCGACGCGTGGAAGTTGAGGGTATGGTTGTCGTGTGGGCGATTATATATATATATATATATATATATATA
>NW_013576383.1:0-219 GCF_000499745.2 Eimeria mitis
GCAGCAGCAGCAGCAGCAGCAGCAGCAGCAGCAGCAGCACTTCCGCAGGGGGGTTGTATACAGGCAGCAGTGCCTCACCTTTGTCTATGGGGCAGCAGGTGCTCTCGCTTCACCAGATGGGGGCACCTGCAACAACAACAGCAGGAGCTGCAGCAGGAGCAGCAGCAGGAGGGGCCCCCATTTCTCCGGGGGGCCCCCAGGGGTGGAATTTTGCTGCAG
>NW_013576383.1:1599-1769 GCF_000499745.2 Eimeria mitis
GGAGAGGAGCAGTTCGCGGGGGGCCCCCTTCACTGCCCCTGCGGGGGCCCCCCAGGGGCCCCCGCAGGGGCAGGGGGCCCCCCAGGGGCAAGGGGCCACACAGGGTCAGGGGGCGGCCCCGGGGGCCCCCGAGGGCGATCTACTGGATCGTTTGCATCAGCAGCTGGATG
>NW_013576384.1:0-141 GCF_000499745.2 Eimeria mitis
GGCATTGATGGGGGCCAAAACCACCGACAGCAGAAGCAATTCACTTCTTCTTAAACTGCCGCGGGCACAGAAGTCCCAGGTTCTCTCTCTAGTAAGCAAACTGCTGCAGCAGCAGCAGCAGCAGCAGCAGCAGCAGCAGCA
>NW_013576384.1:166-413 GCF_000499745.2 Eimeria mitis
CAACAGCAGCAGCAGCAGATGTAGGAGTAGGAAATTGATAGAGCTATTTTCTGCTGCAGCAGCAGCAGCAGCAGCAGCAGATGCTTCGTGTTATGTAATGAATATTTGTCTGTCACTGCTGCTGCTGCTCTCTTGGTGCTGCTGCTGCTGCTGCTGCTGCTGCTGCCGCTGCTGCTGCTGCTGCTGCTGCAGGTGCAGCGAAATCTCACGGATTTGGCGGACGAGAGGGAGAAGGGCCTCACCTCAC
>NW_013576384.1:513-686 GCF_000499745.2 Eimeria mitis
TGCTGCAGGTGCAGCGAAATCTCACGGATTTGGCGGACGAGAGGGAGAAGGGCCTCACCTCACAGCAGCAGCAGCAGCAGCAGCAGCAGGAACAGCAGCAGCAGCAGCAGCAGCAGCAGCAGATAGAGGGGAAGGGACAGCAACAGGAGGAGACGGAGCAGCAGGAGAAGAAG
>NW_013576384.1:786-931 GCF_000499745.2 Eimeria mitis
CAGCAGCAGCAGCAGCAGCAGCAGCAGAGCAGCAGCAGCAGAGCAGTAGCAGCGGCAGTGATAGTAGCAGTAGGTGCAGCAGCAGCAGCAGCAGATAGAGGGGAAGGGACAGCAACAGGAGGAGACGGAGCAGCAGGAGAAGAAG
>NW_013576385.1:0-141 GCF_000499745.2 Eimeria mitis
CGACGCGAGACACGCGTCCCCCACAGGGCGGACCTAGACCAGTTCAGGTAAACTGCACAACCCACAAAACGAACACACCCTTTCCCGCTACCCCCTCTTCAAACGCATACCGACCGCCTATTACACTGCGTACATACCGCT
>NW_013576385.1:376-989 GCF_000499745.2 Eimeria mitis
TAGGGCAGCGCGCGACCGAAAGGCAGATACGATCCGGCAACGCGCAGCTCTAGACCCACCCACACAAACTCCACAACCCACGATGCTCACACACCCACCTCGCACGCCTCGCATCTAACTACCGCGCAAGCGCCTCTCCGCCGCGCCTACCAACCACTAAGTGCACTGCGCATACATGCCAACCCATCTTTGGGCATACTTGCCGGACATAACAGGACCCCATCGCAACGGCAGATACGCGCCTTCGCCACACTGCGGCTCGAGTCACCCCCTCACAAACTGCACAACAGCGCCCGAACACACACACGCTCCTACCCTAGCTTCTCTCACGACGCAGCACATACCTCTAGACACCAAGCATGCCTACTACCCACCACACTGCGCATGCATCCTCTCCCTTCTAGAGGCATACTGGCTGGACACCCATTACACTGCGCAACGCGAAAAGAGGCTTTGCGGCGCCACGACCGAACACCAGCCCACACAAACTGCGCAACCCACGATGCTCACGCACTCACGTCACCAACCTCACATCAAAACACAGCGGAGACCCCTACTCTCCACGCATATCTACCACACAGTCCACTGCGCATACATGACTTCACTTCTAAGG
>NW_013576385.1:1089-1497 GCF_000499745.2 Eimeria mitis
CCCCACGATGCTCACGCACTCACGTCGCCAACCTCACATCAAAACACTGCGGAGACCCCTACTCTCCACGCATATCTACCACACAGTCCACTGCGCATACATGACTTCACTTCTAAGGGCATACGTTCTGAACAACACAGCACTCGACGCCAACGCCAAATATGATTACACCAGATGGCGGAAGGACCACCCGCCACACACTGAACAACCTACGAGCCCCACACAAGCACTTCCACTACCTCCCCTCCAAACACGGCGGATACCCCCACCCACAACGCGAATCTTCCATCCACTACACTGTGCATACATGCCTTCACTTCTAAGAGCATACTAGCTGTACAAAGCAGCACACCAGCGTAACGCCAGATGCGCCCTAGCCACACAGCGGACCGAGACCTGCTCACACAA
>NW_013576385.1:1597-1734 GCF_000499745.2 Eimeria mitis
GACAAAGCAGCACACCAGCGTAACGCCAGATGCGCCCTAGCCACACGGCGGACCGAGACCTGCTCATACAAACTGCAGAACCCGCCCTGCTCAGACACCCACCTCCGCTACCTCCTCCCCAAACACTGCGGATAACC
>NW_013576385.1:1853-1948 GCF_000499745.2 Eimeria mitis
ACCACGAAACTAGATCACCTTTTCACGCTACCCCCTCCCCAAACACTTCAGAGATCTCCACCCACCGCGCATGCCTACCGCCCATTACACAGCGT
>NW_013576386.1:2106-2255 GCF_000499745.2 Eimeria mitis
ACTTGCTGCTGTTGCTGCTGCTGCTGCTGCTGCTGCTGCTGATCCTGCTGCTGCTGCTGCTGCTGCTGCTGACCCTGCTGCAGCAGCTGCTGCTCCTGCTGCTGATACTCATACAATAGGAGACCCTGATTTCCTTCGCTGCTTCTCCT
>NW_013576386.1:2355-2476 GCF_000499745.2 Eimeria mitis
GAACGGAAGGAGTAGTAGCTGCGGCAGATAACGGGGATGCAACTGCAGCGTCAGCAACAGCAGCAACAGCAGCAGCAGCAGCAACAGCAGCAGCAGCAGCAGCAGGTGCTGCAGCAGCAGC
>NW_013576386.1:2576-3334 GCF_000499745.2 Eimeria mitis
TGCAGCCTGTCTGGGGCTGCCGTCACAGCCAGCAGCAGCAGCAGCAGCAGCAGCAGCAACAGCAGCAGCAGCACCAGCAGCAACAGCAGCAGCAGCGGAGCCAGCTGCAGCAGCAACGGAAGGAGTAGTAGCTGCGGCAGATAACGGGGATGCAACTGCAGCATCAGCAGCAGCAGCAGCACCAGCAACAGCAGCAACAGCAGCAGCAGCAGCAACAGCAGCAGCAGCAGCAGCAGGTGCTGCAGCAGCAGCAGCAAACCCATTTCAGTGCGATGCCTGCAAGGTAGCTCATGCTCTCTCCATCGGCAGCAGCAGCAGCAACGGCAGCAGCAGCAGCAGCAGCAGCAGCAGCAGCAAGTGTTTGAGTTTTGCTGCTGCTAGAGCAGCACAGCATTGCGCGCTCTGCGGCAGCAGCGCCGGGTTGCTGCAGCTGAGCAGCAGCAGCAGCAGCAGCAGCAGCAACAGCAGCAGCAGCAGCAGCAGCAGCGGCCATCTGGTGCACTGGGGCTGCATGCAGTATTCAAACATTGCAGCAGCAGCAGCAGCAGCAGCAAATGATGATGATGAGGCTGCTGCTGCGGGACCCACCGCAGCAGCAGCAGCAACGACAACAACAGCTGCAGCAGCAACAGCTGCAGCAGCAGCTGCTGCAGCAGCAGCAGGGAATGCATGCAGCAGCAGATACACCCGAAATATAGAAGAGGCGCTGCTGCTGGCTTGCTGCCGCGGCTTCTGCTGCTGCCTCTGCGGGCGCAGCA
>NW_013576386.1:3434-3896 GCF_000499745.2 Eimeria mitis
GCAACAGCAGCAGCAGCAGCAGCAGCGGCCATCTGGTGCACTGGGGCTGCATGCAGTATTCAAACATAGCAGCAGCAGCAGCAGCAGCAGCAAACGATGATGATGAGGCTGCTGCTGCGGGTCCCGCCTCAGCAGCAGCAGCAACGACAACAACAGCTGCAGCAGCAACAGCAGCAGCAGCAGCAGCAGCATCAGCAGCGAATGGATGCAGCAGCAGATACACACGAAATATAGAAGAGGCGCTGCTGCTGGCTTGCTGCCGCGGCTTCTGCTGCTGCCTCTGCGGGCGCAGCAGCAGCAGCAGCAGCAACAGCAGCAGCAGCAACAGCAGCAGCAGCAGCAGCAGCAGCGGGGGATATCCAGCCCCATGCAGCTACCCTGGCTGCTCCCTGCATCTGCATGCAACATGTGCTGTTGCTTTCGGCGGCAGCGCGCAGCAGCGGCTGCTGCTGCCGCTGCAGC
>NW_013576386.1:3954-4069 GCF_000499745.2 Eimeria mitis
AGCGGGGGATATCCAGCCCCATGCAGCTACCCTGGCTGCTCCCTTCATCTGCATGCAACATGTGCTGTTGCTTTCGGCGGCAGCGCGCAGCAGCGGCTGCTGCTGCCGCTGCAGC
>NW_013576386.1:4106-4268 GCF_000499745.2 Eimeria mitis
GCAGCACGCGCATGCAGATGCTGTTGCTGCTGCTGTTGATGCTGCTGTTGATGCTGCAGTGAGGCGGCTCTATAAAGCCCCCAATCAGCAACCTGCTGCTGCTGCTGCTGCTGCTGCTGCTGCTGGTGTTGCTGCAGCAAAGGCGGAGCCAGCAGCAAAAGG
>NW_013576386.1:4368-4623 GCF_000499745.2 Eimeria mitis
CCGCAGCCTGGAGCCGCAGCAGCAGCAGCAGCAGCAGCAGCAGCAGCAGCAGCAGCAGCAAATATATGTTTGGCGGGGTTTATTCTGTCCCCAGCACGCGCATGCAGATGCTGTTGCTGCTGCTGTTGATGCTGCTGTTGATGCTGCTGTGAGGCGGCTCTATAAAGCCCCCAATCAGCAACCTGCTGCTGCTGCTGCTGCTGCTGCTGCTGCTGCTGGTGTTGCTGCAGCAAAGGCGGAGCCAGCAGCAAAAGG
>NW_013576386.1:4723-4883 GCF_000499745.2 Eimeria mitis
TGTTGCTGCAGCAAAGGCGGAGCCAGCAGCAAAAGGAGAAGCAGCAGCAGTTCATAGATTGGCGGCTGCACCTGCTGCTGCAGCAGCAACTGCAGCAGCAACTGCTGCTGCTGCTGCTGCTGCTGCTCCCTGCAGCAGCCCTCACGAAGCAGCAGCAGCA
>NW_013576386.1:4983-5398 GCF_000499745.2 Eimeria mitis
AGCAGCAGCAACTGCAGCAGCAACTGCTGCTGCTGCTGCTGCTGCTCCCTGCAGCAGCCCTCACGAAGCAGCAGCAGCACCCAAAGGAGCAACCAGAGCCAAGAATTCTGCTGCTGCTGCTGCTGCTGCTGCTGCAGCAGAAACTAAAGCAGGTGCTGCTGCTCATGCAGGCAGCAGCGCAGATGTGAAGCCTGCCGCAGCAGCAGCAGCAGCAGCAGCAGCAGCAGCAGCAGCAGGTGCAGCAGCAGGGGCGGGGGGCGCGATGCCTGTGTCTTCCGCCCCAGGAGCACCAGCAGCAGCAGCAGCAGCAGCAGCAGGAGGAGCAGCAGCAGGAACATCAGCAGCAACAACAGCAGCAGCAGCAGCAGCAGCAGCAGCAGATGCAGGAGAAGCAGCAAACACCAATGTGCATGCA
>NW_013576386.1:6566-6717 GCF_000499745.2 Eimeria mitis
CCAAATTCTTGCTGCTCGTGTGTCTCCTCTGGCGCTGCCTGCAGCAGCAGCAGCAGCAGCAGCAACAGCAGCAGCAGGAGGAGAAGGAGCAGCAGCAGCAGACGGAGCAGCAGCAGCAGAAGGAGCAGCAGCAACAGAAGTAGAAACAGCA
>NW_013576386.1:6961-7054 GCF_000499745.2 Eimeria mitis
ACTGAGGAGCAGCAGCACGAGCTGCAGCAGCAGCAGCAGCAGCAGCAGCAGCGGCAGCAGCAGCAGCAGCAACGGCAGCAGCAGGAAGAGGGT
>NW_013576386.1:7154-7800 GCF_000499745.2 Eimeria mitis
TCATCATCATCAGCAGCATCAGCATCTTCAGCAGCAGCAGCAGCAGCAGCAGCAGCAGCAGCACCACTAGGCCTCCAGCTGCTGCTGCACCCCGCCCTCCCCCCGCCAGCAGAATGCCGCGCGCTGCAGCGAATTGCTGCAGCATATTGTGGGGCACCAGCAGCAGCAGCAGCAGCACCAGCAGCAGCAGCAGCAGGAAAAACTCCTGCTGCTGCTGCTGCTGCTGCTGTTGCTGCTCCTAGGGTTCAGCTGCTGCTGCCGCCACAGATGCAGCCGCTGCTGCAGACGATCGATCAAATTCTTGCTGCTCGTGTGTCTCCTCTGGCGCTGCCTGCAGCAGCAGCAGCAGCAGCAGCAGCAACAGCAGCACGAGCAGGAGCAGGAGCAGAAGGAGCAGCAGCAGCAGACGGAGCAGCAGCAGCAGAAGGAGCAGCAGCAACAGAAGTAGAAACAGCAGCAGCAGCAGCAGCAGCAGCAAAGGAGACATTAGCAGAGAATGAAGCAGCAACGCCATCAGCAAGCAGATCAACAAAACTAAGAAAAAGAAAATCCTCAGCTCTATCAGCAGCCAGCAGCAGCAGCAGCAGCAGCAGCAGCAGCAGCAGCAGCAGCAGTTCGTCTGCTGCTGAGGTTGCTGTTCTCCGCA
>NW_013576386.1:7900-8212 GCF_000499745.2 Eimeria mitis
GCAGCAGCAGCAGCAAAGGAGACATTAGCAGAGAATGAAGCAGCAACACCATCAGCAGGCAGATCAACAAAACTAAGAAAAAGAAAATCCTCAGCTCTATCAGCAGCTAGCAGCAGCAGCAGCAGCAGCAGCAGCAGCAGCAGCAGTTCGTCTGCTGCTGAGGTTGCTGTTCTCCGCAGCAGCAAACGACGCCGGCAGCCTCCGAATATAGAGCCTGAGGAGCAGCAGCACGAGCTGCAGCAGCAGCAGCAGCAGCAGCAGCAGCAGCAGCGGCAGCAGCAGCAGCAGCAACGGCAGCAGCAGGAAGAGGGT
>NW_013576386.1:8312-8389 GCF_000499745.2 Eimeria mitis
ACAGCAGCAGCAGCAGCAGCAGCAGAAGCAGAAGAAGAAAACCTCGTGGTGCTGGTTGATTGGGGTGTATGTCAGGG
>NW_013576386.1:8489-8635 GCF_000499745.2 Eimeria mitis
GCATCGGCAGCTAGTAGTCCTGTTGCTGCTGCAGCCGAAGACAAAGAAGCAGCAGCAGCAGCAGCAGCAGCAGCAACAGCAGCAGCAGCAGCAGAAGCAGAAGAAGAAAACCTCGTGGTGCTGGTTGATTGGGGTGTATGTCAGGG
>NW_013576386.1:9774-10068 GCF_000499745.2 Eimeria mitis
AAACACCACCGATAAACAGCAGCAGCAGCAGCAGCAGCAACAGCAGCAGCAGCAGCAGCAGCAGGTGATAGTAGGCGAGCAGCAGCAGCAGCAGCAGCAGCAGCAGCAACAGGTGGCAGCAGCTTCTCCCACAGCAGCAGAAGGGATCACTTCGTCGCCTACAGCAGCAGCAGACTCAGCTCCATCCGCAGCAGCAGCAGCAGCAGCAACACCAGCAACGACAACAGCAGCAGCAGGACCAGAAGCCTATGGTGCTGCAGCAACTGCTGCAGCTGGCAGCAAAGACACCGTGCA
>NW_013576386.1:10168-10287 GCF_000499745.2 Eimeria mitis
CAGTAGGTGCAGCAGCAGGAGCAGCAGCAGCAGGAGCAGCAGCAGCAGGAGCAGCAGCAGGACCAGAAGCCTATGGTGCTGCAGCAACTGCTGCAGCTGGCAGCAAAGACACCGTGCAG
>NW_013576386.1:11436-11951 GCF_000499745.2 Eimeria mitis
AGTGTACAGCAGCAAAACCCTGCAGCAGCAGCAGCAGCAGCAGCAGCAGCAGCAGCAGCAGCAGCAGCAGCAGCAGCAGTGGTGGTGGCGGTGGTGGTGGGAGTAGCGGCAGAAGCAGCAGCGGACAAACTGCTGCAGCAGCAGCAGCAACAGCAGCAGCAGCAGCAGCAAATCAACCAAGAGCAGCAGGAAGCACCAAACGTGTAGGACAGCGTCCATCTGCTGCAGGCAATGCAGCAACAGCAGCAGCAGCAGCAGCAGCAGCAGGAGCAGCAGCAGGAGAGAGCAGACGATATGGAGACACCGGCCGAAGCAGCAGCAGCAGCAGCAGCAGCAGCAGCAGCAGCAGCAGCAGCAGCAGCAGCAGTCAGGGGTCTGGAGACAGCGAAGCAGCAGGAGACAGCAGCAGCTTGTTCTGCTGCGTATGTTGGGGCTTCAGCAGCAACCCCCTAAACAGGCTGCTGCGCTGCTGCTGCTGCCATGTTTGTGTGCATCGCCACTGCTACTGTTCTATC
>NW_013576386.1:12051-12638 GCF_000499745.2 Eimeria mitis
TCTGCTGCGTATGTTGGGGCTTCAGCAGCAACCCCCTAAACAGGCTGCTGCGCTGCTGCTGCTGCCATGTCTGTGTGCATCGCCACTGCTACTGTTCTATTCCTTTATTTGTTTCTTTGTCTCGGGGTGTATACCCAGTATTGGGTGGTGCTGCTACTGCTACTGCAGCAGCAGCAGCAGCAGCAGCAGCAGCAGCAGCAGCAGCAGCAAACGGAGATGGATGGCTATGCATGCGCTGCGACTGGGAGAAAAGACTCGTGGGGCTGCAGCAGCAGCGCAGCAACTTTAGCCTAGCAACAGCAGCATGCTGCGTCTGCGGCAGAAGAGGAGGAGCGATGAAACGGGCGTTGTCTTTGCGTCGTTCTCGGCTGCTGCAGCAGCAGCAGCAGCAGCAGCAGCAGCAGCAGCAGCAGCAGCAGGGGCAGGGGCAGCAGGGGCAGGGACAGGGGGAGGAGGAAGAGGAAGAGGAAGAGGATGCAACGACAGCAACTGCAGCAGCAGCAACAGCAACAGCAGCAGGAGCAGCAGCAGCAGCAGCAGGAGGAGAGTGGGATGCAGCAGCAGCAGCAAACAGTGATTGTATAGAA
>NW_013576386.1:12738-12844 GCF_000499745.2 Eimeria mitis
AGCAGCGCAGCAACTTTAGCCTAGCAACAGCAGCATGCTGCGTCTGCGGCAGAAGAGGAGGAGCGATGAAGCGGGCCCTGTCTCTGCGTCGTTCTCGGTTGCTGCT
>NW_013576386.1:12944-13352 GCF_000499745.2 Eimeria mitis
GGCAGGGACAGGGGGAGGAGGAAGAGGAAGAGGAAGAGGATGCAACGACAGCAACTGCAGCAGCAGCAACTGCAGCAACTGCAGCAGCAGGAGCAGCAGCAGCAGCAGCAGCAGCAGCAGCAGGAGAGTGGGATGCAGCAGCAGCAGCAAACAGTGATTGTATAGAGATGATTCACCTGCAGTGTGCTTTGTGGCTGCTGCCTGCTGCTAGGTGCCTAGACACCCTACGGCTTGAGCCTTGGTCTTTAGCAGCAATACCTGAAGCAGCAGCAGCAGCAGCAGCAGCAGCACAGCAGCAGCAACATATACTGCAGCAGCAGCAGCAACAAATCATGCTTATGCAACCGCAAGAACTCATACAACACGAATATGATACAAACAAAACTCCTGCTGCAGCAGCTAATCCTG
>NW_013576387.1:0-739 GCF_000499745.2 Eimeria mitis
AGCGGCGGCAACCCCAGCTCTGCTAGCTTCATGTCTAGTACATCCTGGTGTACGTACACCCGAGTCCCTGGTATTAAGTAATTCAACTGTCGCAGCACTTTCAGATCAGGGTTATAGGCCAGCAGCACATCTGTGTCTGCTGGGCTCCTGCATCCTTCTGCTGCAGCTTCTGCTGCTCGAGAAGCCTCTAGCTGCTGCTGCTGCTGCTGCTGTTGCTGTTGCTGCAGCAGAAACTGATGCTGCTGCTGCTGCTGCAGTTGCTTCTGCTGCACCACCACCTGCTGCTGCTGAACCAGAAGCTGCTGCCTGGGGTCACCTGTATCTCTCATCGCCTCAGCCTCCATAGCCTCTGAGTCGGGGTCGGGTTGGTGGAGGCCCCGGGGCCCCCGCGGGGGCCCCCAGGGCCCCATGGCATCTAGGGCCCCCAGCACTGCATCTATAGCAGCAGGACCCTTCAGCATCTGAACCTCCTCTACAACTTCTTCTGCTTCTCCTGGGGCGAGGTGTACATACGGTAGGTCAGCAATATGAGCAACGAGGGGCCCCAGGGCCCCCTTGTATGCAGCAAGTACCCAGGCGTGGGGTGCAGCAGCAGGCTGCAGCAGCGAGGGCCGCAGCCGCAGCAGATGCAGCTGAAAAGGAACTCTGTTGCTGCGCCCCCGCCACTGGGGCCGCAGCCGGCCCAACGCCGTCAGCAGGTCAATACATAGATCCGCTTGCTGCACCGCAGACAGCGGCA
>NW_013576387.1:839-1858 GCF_000499745.2 Eimeria mitis
AATGCAACTGAAAAGGAACTCTGTTGCTGCGCCCCCGCCACTGAGGCCGCAGCCGGCCCAACGCCGTCAGCAGGTCAATACATAGATCCGCTTGCTGCACCGCAGACAGCGGCAAAGGCGGAGAACGACAAGACAGCAGCAACTCCCCGCTGCTCCTCCATACATCTGAACACCAGCAGCAGCAACAGCAACAGCAACAGCAGCAGCAGCAGCAGCAGCAGCAGCAGAAAAAAACAGCACAAGCAACGCGAGATACAGCAAATGCAGACAAAATAAACTCCTAACACAAAATACACGCACAATGTCTACACACCTTAACAACAGGTATTCCTGCTGCTGCTGCTGTTGCTGCTGTTGCTGCTGCTGCTGCTGCTGCTGCGGTGGAAGCTTACCGTCTGCAGCCACAAGGGCCCCTTCCCCCGGAGCAGCTCGTTGGCCCTTCGCTGCCTTCTTGGCTGGGGGGCCCCCTTTGGGGGCCCCCCCCCTTTTCTTTTTGCGATCAGCCTTGAGAGGTACCTCATCTGCTGCTCCTCTTTGTACTGCAGCGGTGGGGGCCTCATCCTGGGCCTCCTGGGGCCCATTGTCGTTGGACCCTCCTTGGGGGCCCCCTTGGGGCCCCCCTAGGGGCCCCACTTCTTCTGATGCCTCAGGAGGCTCCTCAGGCTCGGTGTGCACTGCTCCGCCAGCTGGTTGAGGGGGGCCCCCACGACGACGGGGCCCCTGAAGACCCGCTAGAGGGGGCCGCTGCTGCTGCCCTGAGAGCCAGGGGCCCCAAGCAGCAAGCTGCTTCCAGGGGGGAGCAGGGGGCTCCTCACAAGCCAACAAGAAGGCCCGCACAGCCAGCAGTGCGTACTGCTGCGACGCAACAGCAGACAAAAGGATGTCAGGACGGGCACCCTGAGGGGCCCCTTGGGGGGCCCCCTGGGGGGCCCCCTGAGGAACGCTCTGGGGGGGCCCCTGAGGGGCACCCAAAGGACAAGACGAAGGCAAACGTGGGGCACCACGCAGCACCTGCTGCG
>NW_013576388.1:0-1294 GCF_000499745.2 Eimeria mitis
TGGGTAGGCGGTGGTTGAGGCTCAAGACCTTCCGTCGAGACACCTGAAGGCCCCGCGGCTCCAAACCTAACGAAAGCTGAGAAGGCAGCGGAGACGTCTCAGGCATATGTAGCGGCATCTTCGTGCTGCTGCTGCTGCTGATGCTGTTGCTGCTGCTTCTGCTATTGCTCCTGCTGCTGCTGCTGTTGTTGCTGCTGCTGCCACTGGTGCTGTTGCTGTTTATGCTGATCTTGTCATTGTTGTCACTGCTATTGCTCCTGCTGCTGCTGCTACTGCTGAGGCGGACGCAGGGTGTGCTGCCGATGCTGTCGTTGCCGCCTGTGCTCCTGCTGCCGATGCGGTCCCTGAAGGAGCGCAGCCCCTTCTGATCTTGCAGCTGCGATCGTTGTTCCTGCTCCTTTTGTTGTTGCTGCTGCCTTTGTTGTTGCTGCTGTTGCGGTTGTTGGGAGTTCTATGCAGCAGCAGCAGCAACGACGATGATGATGCAGCAGTCGATACACCGCAAAAATCGGGGAGCTCCTGAACTCTTCCCACTGAAAAAAGGGGCTCAAAAAACCCTAAACCCTAAACCCTAAACCCTAAATTCTAAAACCTAAACCTTAAGCTTCACAGCCGGAACAGCCAGACAGATACCGGGGGGCCCCGTGGGGTTGGGTTGGGCCCCTCATTGGGGCTTCGGCTGAGCTCAAGCAACAGAAACGAGAGACAGTAAACCCTGAAGGATAAATTCCTGTGAGTATTAAGGGTTTATGGTTTAGGGTTTAGCATTTTGTGTTTATACGGCTTCCTGTTGAGAGATCGCCCGCGTAAGCAGGGTTGACGCCTAAAACGCAACCAGCAGCAGCAGCAGCGGTATATGCAAATACAGATGTAGATGCAGTTTACTCCCCGAAGCAGCAGTAGCAGCAATTGCCGCTGTGTAGCCAGTGCAGCAGCAGCCGCAGCGGCAGCTGTCTGGGGAGCAGCCCAGTGTTCACATCCCACCCACGCTGCTACCACAGGACGCCAGCCTAAGCATCAGCTAGCTACAGCTAGCCACAGCTAACTACAGCTAGGTACAGCTATCTACAGTTTGCCGAAGCTAGCCACGGGTAACCACGTACAGCCGAAGGTAGCAGCAGCTAGATACAGCCAACCACAGCTAGACACAGCTAGTCATAGCTAGCCACAGCTGACCACATATATTTACACGTAACTGCAGCTAGCCACGGTCTGCGAGGGTTGTGGAGTCTCTGTAGCGGCGGCGGCTTCACGCTGATAATCGCAGAAGCACAGGTGCTCACCCCTGCTATTG
>NW_013576388.1:1307-1768 GCF_000499745.2 Eimeria mitis
TGCTGCTGCTGTTGCTGCTGCTGCTGCTGCTGCTGCTGCTGCTGTGAAGTCAGTGACTGGCTTTGTTGTGGGCCCGCCCCAGCCCTTCTGTCTTTAAACCCTAAACCCCAGACGGTAGAGAAGCTCCCACCAGACTCCAGCAACAACTGCTTTATCACTGGACGCGTAAATGCAAAACCCGAAACCCCAAAGTCACATCTGCAAAAGGCTAAAACCCTAAACCCTAAACTCTTTGTGACAAAAAGAGGCCTAAACTCTAAACTCTAGGCCAGATACAAACCCTAAACCCTAAACCAGGATCGCAATACTCTTCAGGAGGGTTTGCTAACCCCAATCATTAACTATGAACCCTAGACGCTTGCCTCGTTTCTCTGGCTTCCGAATAAACCAGGTGTACTATGCACCAGCAGCAGCAGCTGGAGCAGCAGCAGCTGCTTCTGCTGCTGTCAACGAAATTGTGT
>NW_013576389.1:0-743 GCF_000499745.2 Eimeria mitis
CGTGGGCTTCACTGTTGCTGCTGCAGTTGCTACTGTGTTGTGATGTCAATATATATTCGACCTGGTGATAAGATGCCTTAAATTGCCGTCGCTGCGGACGTTACCTTGCTTTTGTTGGTGGTGCTTACCTTCTGTTATTGTTGCTTCTGGTGTTTGATCAGGGGTTCTACGCAGCAGCAGGCGATGCCGGCACACCCCTCGGTTCCTGTCATGCCGCTGCCATTCCCTGTTCCCCCCTTGGGCGGTTACGGCGGGGCGTCTCCCCAGCCTTCTGCTGCGGGTCATCTTCAAGGGGTGAGTGGGCGGCTGCGAGCAGAAGGTGGCGGCGGTGTCCTTGCAGCTGCCGGAGCTACTGTGTGTTTTCATTAGAGGCGTGTGCATGCCGCAAAGGAGTCTGTCGTTGACACCGTAGAGATGGCATGGGGTTTACCGAGGGCATAAGGGTGCCTGGGTGCGCTGTCTTGTGTTATGCTTGTTTTCAATATATACAGGGACCTCCTCACGGGCCCCCAGGGTTCTTCCCCCCTGCCTTTGTGGTGAGCTGAGACGGACGTCGCAGCTTTGTCGGATGGTCTCTTCCAGCGGTTTGTGTAGCTTACTGGCACTCAGACACAGCTGCTGCAACTGCTGTTGCAACTTCTGCTGCACCCGCTGCTGTGCGCCGTCACCTCACGGCTTCATGTTGGGAGACTGGTGCTTTTTTGCGCGTGTCCGCAGCCCCCTTTCTTTGGAATCCCTCCCGC
>NW_013576389.1:843-1233 GCF_000499745.2 Eimeria mitis
CATGCAGCAAATGCAGGGACAGCAGCAGCAACCTGAGCAGCAACGCGTTTCTCCCCATCCCCAGCAGAGCCCCCAGACCCAGCAGCCGTCTCCTGCTGCTGCGGGCCCCTCCACAACCGTACAGAAAAGGCCCCCGCAACAGCGGACGCCCCCTGTGCCAGCGAAGAAGCAACAGACAGACAGCAAGCCAGCAGGTGCTTCGGACTTGAAGGCGGCAATAGCCTTTGTTCCCACTCACTTGAGGTGAGGGGATAGGAAATTGCGCGGGGGCCTGTTCGAGGGGTCTATTCTACGCTGTGTTGGCCGTAGAAACAATTGGGGTTGAGTTTGTCTTCGCCATTACGGCTTGTGTTTGTCTTGGGACTGCTCGTGGTGTGGTGGTTTGAAAGT
>NW_013576389.1:1335-1857 GCF_000499745.2 Eimeria mitis
AAAGATACAGGAGGGCCCCTCCATTTCTCGGGTGTCTGCATACTCCATGGGAACTGCAGCTCTGGGACGACAAGGGGGGAGCGGAGGGGCCTCAGGGGAGAGAGGGCAAACTTCCAGCTTGGCCAAGTTTTTAGAAGCCAACAAACAACAGGGAGAGGGAAAAGGAATTGGGGGGACGCCAAAAGCACCGGCGCCTGCAGATCTCGACAGGGTAAGCGGTGCATCAAGGCCCGGCAGCAGGCAATGCAGCTGGGCTGTAGCTGTTACCTCTGCTGCTGGGGCTGCTGTTGGTGCTTCTGCTGCTGTTGTCAATGCAAACAGCTGCGGCAGCGTTTGAAGTTGTCATGCTAGTTATATTTACGCTTTCCTTGGTGTTTACTGCAAAGCACGGTTGGCGCATGCTATCCGATATCAATGGTTGTTGGGTTCCTCAGGCCTTCGACGAGTTCTTAAAGGAGGTGGGCGCATCTTAGGGAGTGAGAGGAGGTGTAAGTATAGCGCAAGGCAGCGACAAGAATCCTC
>NW_013576390.1:1116-1766 GCF_000499745.2 Eimeria mitis
CTTGTTCTTCTTCTTGCTTTTGTTGCTGCTGCTGCTGTTCTTCTTGCTGCTCCTTCTCCTCTTCTTGCTGCTGCTGTTGCTGCTGCTGCTGCTGCAGCTGCTCTTTCTGCTGCTGCTGCTGCTGTTCTTCCTGCATAGCAGCAGCAGCATCACTCTGCTGCTGCTGCTGCTGCTGCTGCTGCTGCTGCTGCTGCTGTGTGTTATCGAACTCTCTCCATATATCTGCATGCAAGATGAATTGTTTATGCTGCTGCAGCGCCAACCATCTTTTATATTTATCTTTATTTGTATAAGGGAGACGAAATAAAACAGCAGCAATTAGGGTGTCTAGACAGGTCAGCAGCACAGACTGCAGCAACAAACATAAATTTTTATTTATACATTGTAAACAAAAACCTAAATTATAATTTAATAAATTCTCTATACATCGATTGCATGCATTTATATTTATACAACTGCATGCATATACACCATCCATCATCATCATCTTCTTCCTGTTGCTGCTGCTGCTGCTGCTGCTGCTGCTGCTGTTGCTGCTGCTGCTGCTGCTGCTGCTGCTGCTTATTGCTGCTTGTGAATACTGACGCCCCGCTTCTATCAACGCCAACTCAACAGAAGATAAGTAACAAGGGGGGCCCCCAGGGGGGCCC
>NW_013576391.1:0-616 GCF_000499745.2 Eimeria mitis
GGGAACGCCCGATACAGCTCAGCCTCGCGACTTCGCCTTAGGGCTGTGGCGTGTTTGCAGTGGCGCGGCGTCGAACAGAGGAACTTGGACAAACATATCCTTGCTCTTGCTTCGGCGAAGGCCTGATGGCGCAGGAATGCCTGCATATGTGTCAGACCCCGTTTGTATGACGTCCTGTCGCGGCGGATAGCACCCAGTGCACCGTATTTCGTTACTCAGTAGTGGGTTTCATTGGCGGCAGCTAGGGACGTACTTGCATGTGCCGTCGGTGCTCTTCCGATGCAGCAGTGGCAGTGGCAGGCAGAATGCGAGTGCGTATCGCTGAAGGGGACGGAGACGCGCTGTTTGTATGCGGGGTGTTTTGTTGCGTACCGCCTTGAGCACGAGCTCTTGCGGCATGTATGCATATTGATACACGGGTTTCCGTCAGTAAGATACTTGGCAATCCAATATGTGTAGCGTCGATTGGAATGTTGTTTATACAGATCTGGCGTCGTTTTGTTTGCAACAATGATGGCGGTGCAGACAGTGAGAGAGCGCTACTCACTGTTGCTACGCATGCGCTTGGGGCACTCAGCTCCGTGTCAGGATTGTTTGCGGTGAAATGCACAACTCG
>NW_013576391.1:648-1763 GCF_000499745.2 Eimeria mitis
CTGCACCCCTTTTGTTCATTCTGCTGACTCGCGCGTTTGCGGTACGTGACAAACTCCGTGCCAGCATCTACGGTAATAGGGGTGATACAGGTGTTATCCGGAACTGCTGGGCGTATGATACCATATTGTACCCCGTACACTTTCTACTTCTTTTGAAGGTGGAGAAATCCGTGATTTAGGACGAAGCATATTTCGCCTAGTTCTATCGCCGAAGGGAATACAACCGCGGCCCTCCTGCTCTTGTCAATCAGAATCATCACCTGTGCCCCTGGTGGTCCGCATGAGGGAGAAGGGAGAAGCGTTGCGCGACGTCAAATGCCTGATGCGCTGGCTGGAACCGTGGCGCGTCCGTCTGGGTAGTGTGGCGCGTTGGGCAGCTTGACTGATCTGCTTGTTTTGTTTGGAAATTGGTGCCGGCGCAGCGAGTGAGGAGGCGTCACCTGCTGTTGCGCTTCGTTCCTGTAGGATAATGATCGCCGTGTTGTGATTGTTTTGGCGGCAAAACGCAGGCCGGGCGAATAATTCCGGGCGCTGTTTGCTATGCTTCTGGACTACGCACCTGTGTCGTGCGGCGTCTGGCGTCGGACGCAAATTGGCCTATTGAGAATGGCAATAGAAAAGGGAACGTCTAGCTATTGCCATCAAGGATCATCACAGTTGGTGTTCTCGTCACTTTCGTAGATACGCGTATTATTTCGTTATGACAATGGGTCAATGGAACGTTCGAACGTTCACGTTTCTCAACGGGAAGTGATATATCATATGCGATTCACAGACAGTGAGCGGCAGTTACTGGGTGTAGGTGCGCTATTTTGGTCTGCGTTACGATTGTTGCGTAACTTAAGGTTTAGGACTAAGGGCAGCGGACCTGCCATTTTAAGGCGTGCAACGCTTGACCCCTCCACGCGAGCCCGTGCATGGGTAGAACAATGGCGCGTCCGTCTGGGTAGAACCTGTTGTTGGGCAGTTTGATTGATCTGCTTCTTTTGTTTTGGGGAATTTGTGCCGGTGAAGAAAGTAAGAAGGCGTTGGTTGCCGTTGCTTTTAGTCGCGGTAGGGCAATGGTCTCCGCGAGGTCATTGTTTGGCGCCACAACGTGAGCGGATGTTTGGGAG
>NW_013576392.1:0-280 GCF_000499745.2 Eimeria mitis
ATATATATACATATATATATATATATAATATATATATATATTTATTTATAAGTATTTGCTCTGTAGTAGTTCGTACCCACCCCAGCTGTGTGTTCATGGGGGCCCCCCTTTATAGAAAAGGGGGGGCCCCCTGGGGCCCCCCTGTCTTCAGCAAGAAACAGGGGGGCCCCCTAAAGCAGCGGCCTCAGCAGACCTCTCATCACAAACAAAAGAGGGGTTGGGGGGCCCCCCGTTGGGGGCCCCCCGGTTGGGGGCCCCCCGGTTGGGGGCCCCCCCCCCC
>NW_013576392.1:380-725 GCF_000499745.2 Eimeria mitis
CCTCTTGGGGGGCCCCCTCCTGGGGGCCCCCCTTCTGGGGGCCCCTACTGAAAGTAAATTAGGTTCCTCCTCAGGGCCCCCCTTGGGGGCCCCTCCTCCCCCCCTCCCCCCCCTTTGGGGGCCCCCCCTTGGGGGCCCCCCTTCTTCTGTTGTTTACTGTAAGGAAGGGGGGGGCGGGGGGCCCCCTCAAGCTCTCCTAGGGGGGCCCCCTGGCGGCATCTTTGGTATTCCTCTTGGTGATGTGATGCCTCTGCCCATCGCTGCAGGACCACCATGAAAGGCCCCAGGGTGGGGGCCCCCCATGGGGGGCCCCCCAGCCATATTGGGGGCCCCCATAGCGGGGCC
>NW_013576392.1:825-1123 GCF_000499745.2 Eimeria mitis
CGAAAGGCCCCAGGGTGGGGGCCCCCCATGGGGGGCCCCCCAGCCATATTGGGGGCCCCCATAGCGGGGCCCCCCATAGGGGGCCCCATGGGGCCCCCCATGGGGGGCCCCATGGGGGGCCCCATTGGGGGCCCCATTGGGGGCCCCATCGGGGGGCCCCCCATCGCTTGGTTCCACGCTCCTAGATCTGCAACCCCTGAGATTGGCTGCCCTGTTTGGGGGTTTATGTTTGCTGTTAGTAAGTCTTCGTCTCTGTGGGGTCTCTCTTTTACACCTAAAAAAAAAAAAAAAAAAAAAA
>NW_013576392.1:1638-1943 GCF_000499745.2 Eimeria mitis
TAGCTGTATATTTCAGTCAATACACAGTAAATAAATACATAAATATTTAAATAAAACAAAAATTAAATAATACACAAAAAATTCAGTCGTTCTAGGGTTTAGGGTTTAAAGCATCGCTCAAAAAAAATATAAGGGTTTAGGGTTTAGGGTTTAGGGTTTAGGGTTTACGTTAGGAATTTCGTGGATTCTTAAAAACTAAGGGTTTAGGGTTTATGACACATACACACACACACACACATATACATACATACATACATACATACATACATACATATATATATATATATATATATATATATATATAT
>NW_013576393.1:0-957 GCF_000499745.2 Eimeria mitis
CTGCTGCTGCTGCTGCTGTTGCTTCTGCAGCAGCAGCAGCAGGACCAACATCAGCAGCAGGACAGGTTGGCGCTGCTGCTGCAGCATCCTCTTCCCCTTCCTCAGCAATGCTGCCAGCAGCAGGAGCAGCAGCAGCAGCAGCAGCAGCAGTATCGACGCCATCTGCAGCCTCTTGCTCATCTGCTGCAGTGATGCTGCTGCCGCTGCTGCTGCTGCTGCTGCTGCTGCTGCTGCGTTTGAGCGTCATTGCTGCTTCCAAGTCTTCATGCAGCAGCCTGGCGTGTCTCCGCGTCCCTTCTGGTTTTGCTGCTGCAGCAGCTGTTGCTTCTGTTGCTGCTGTGCGTTGCTGCGGCATCTCAGCAGCAGCAGCAGCAGCTGCTGCTGCTGCTGCAGCAGCAGCAGCAGCAGGACGCAGAGCCTCTGGAGGCAAGTCCTGCTGCTCTCCTGGTGTAGGCAGCAGCACCGGCAGCAGCAGCGACAGCTGCTGCAGCTCCTGCTGCCACACGTGCCGTCTATACACCCAGCTAGCTGCATGCACACACCCTGCCGCCTCCACCAGCGCCTCCACGTACAGCAGCAGCTGCACCAACACACCCTGCAGCAGCAGCAGCAGCANGCCGCCTCCACCAGCGCCTCCACGTACAGCAGCAGCTGCACCAACACACCCTGCAGCAGCAGCAGCAGCAGCAGCAGCAGCAGCAGCAGCAGCAGCAGCAGCAAAAGCAGTAGTTAAGGAATAGTAAAAGCAGCAACAGAATAACGAGGATACAAACATAGAACAAACTGAGCCACGCAACAGCTGCAGCTGCTGCTGCAACAGCAACAGCAGTTGCTGCGGATGGACAGCAGCAGCTGCAGCACCTGTAGGAGCAACAGCAACAGCAGCAGCTGCTGCAGCAGGCTGCTGCTGCTGCCAGCAGGAAGAACCCTCGCCCCAGCAGGGACTGCAGCAAGCTG
>NW_013576393.1:1057-1128 GCF_000499745.2 Eimeria mitis
AGCAGCAGCAGCAGCAGCAGGACGCAGAGCCTCTGGAGGCAAGTCCTGCTGCTCTCCTGGTGTAGGCAGCA
>NW_013576393.1:1397-1488 GCF_000499745.2 Eimeria mitis
AGAAGACGGAGGGATAGCAGCAGCAGCAGCAGCAGCAGCAGGAGATAGCTGCTGCTCGCTCTCCAGCTGCAGCAGCACAGCAGCAGCAGCA
>NW_013576393.1:1588-1982 GCF_000499745.2 Eimeria mitis
CAGCAGCAGCAACAGCAGCAGCAAGTGTGCAGTTGTATTTTGTAGCTCACCAAGAAGAGAGTCTGTTCCATCCAGCGGCGTCGATGCTGCCTCCTGAGTTTTGCTGCTGCTGCTGCTGCTGCTGCTGCTGCAGTTGCTGCTGCAGCAGGCTGCTGCTGCTGCCAGCAGGAAGAACCCTCGCCCCAGCAGGGACTGCAGCAAGCTGCTGCTCGCGCCAGCACCTCCAAGGCCCCAGCGAAGGCCAGGCACGGAGACATCTGCTGCTGCTGCTGCTGCTGCTGCTGCTGTTGCTGCTGCTGCTGCTGCTGCTGCTGCCAGAGAACCGGGTAGCAGCGAGGCAGCAGAGAAGCATTCAGTGCATGCAGCTGCTTGCAGGCCAACCAAACTGCAGCAG
>NW_013576393.1:6373-7071 GCF_000499745.2 Eimeria mitis
CTGCTGCTGTTGCTGCTGCTGCTGCTGCTGGGTGTCTGCAGCGGGCTGCGTCACCCCCAACTCGAACGGCTCCGCGAGAGGCTGCGTTGGCTCTCCTCCTTCACACTGCTGCTGCTGCTGCTGGTGCTGCTGCTGCTGCTGGTGCTGCTCCTGGTGGTGGGTGGTCACTCCATTCTGCATTCCGTCCTTGCACGCATCAGCAGCAGCAGCAGCAGCAACAGCAGCAGCAGCAGCAGCAGGATCCACTGCTGCTGTTTCTGCTGCTCCTTCTGCTTCTGCTGCTGCTGTCTGCCCGCAGCTGTATGTGGTATCATCTGCAGCAGTTTCTGCTGCTGCTTCTGCTGCTGCTTCTGCTGCTGCTGCTGCTGCTGCATCTGCTGCTGCTGCTGCATCTGCTGCTGGTTTGTGTATGGGTATATACTTTCTTGTTGGGGTGTACATACACTCCAGCAGCAGCCGCTTCAGCAGCAGCGGCGCCGTGAGGGCGTCGAGCAGCCGCAGGTCAAGGGGGAGGCCATCGAGGGCTCGTAGGGGTCTGCTGCTGGGCAGCAACAGCTGCTGCTGCTGCTGCTGCTGCTGCTGTTCCTGCTGCTGCTGCTGCAGCTGCACGTGCTCCAGAGGGGTTAGTCGCCGCAGCTGCTGCAGCTCAGACGGCCGCTCACCAGCCATGGATGCATAGAAAGCAGCAGCTGCTGCAG
>NW_013576393.1:9176-9671 GCF_000499745.2 Eimeria mitis
ACACCCGCAACACCAACAGGTATACATTTATATTTATATTTATTTATATTTATATTTATATTTATTTATATTTATTTATATTTATATTTATATTTATTTATATTTATTTATTTTTATTTTTATTTATTTATTTTACGATTTTGTCTTCGAATGGGTCGATGAGCAATTCATCTTTTGGTTCAACTGCTGCTTCCGCCTCTTCCTCTTGCTGCTGCTGCTGCTGCTGCTGCTGCTGCTGCTGCAGTTGTAGCTGCTGTTGCTGCTGCTGCTGCTGCTGCTGCAGCTGCAGCTGTGCTGCTGCTTTGCGGACGTTGGTTGCTGCTGCTGCTGCTGCTGCTGCTGCTGCATCTGCAGCAGCCTGCTCCTGCTGCGAATCGAAGTCTATGAGGCCTGGGGTGAGGCTGCCGTTGCCTGGTGTAGGAGCAGCAGCAGCAGCAACTCTTGCTGCTGCTGCTGCTGCTGCTGCTGCTCCTGCTGCTTTCTCCCCGCATCATC
>NW_013576393.1:9711-9779 GCF_000499745.2 Eimeria mitis
AGCAGCAGCAACTCTTGCTGCTGCTGCTGCTGCTGCTGCTGCTCCTGCTGCTTTCTCCCCGCATCATC
>NW_013576393.1:11763-11921 GCF_000499745.2 Eimeria mitis
TATATATATAATATAATATGTTTGTATATGTGCTCGGACACCATAGAGAGGGGATGCTGGAGCCGCAGATACCGTAGCTTATACGCCTGTGTACATATATGTATATATATATATATATATATATATATATATATATATATATATATATATATATATAT
>NW_013576393.1:14238-14652 GCF_000499745.2 Eimeria mitis
GGCTGGTGCTGCTGCTGCTGCTGCTCCTGCTGCTGCGGCAGTGGCCTTCTGAAGGCATTCCAACAACTGCTGCTGCTGATCCTGTTGCTGTTGCTGCTGCTGCTGCTGCTGTATCTGCAGCAGCAACTGATGCTGCAGCTTCTGCTGCAGCAAGTGCTCTGCAGGCTGCTGCTGCTGCTCCTGCTGCTGCTGTTGCTGTTGCTGCAGCAGCTGCTGCTGCTGCTGCTCCTGCTGCTGCTGCTGCTGTTGCTGCAGCAGCTGCTGCTGCTGCTGCTCCTGCTGCTGCTGCTGCTGCTGTTGCTGCAGCAGCAGCTGCTGCTGCTGCTCCTGTAGCTGCGGCAGCAGCTGCTGCTGCAGCATCTGCTGCAATAGAGCTTCTTGCTGCTCGTTCTGCTGCTCCTGCTGCTGCTGCAT
>NW_013576393.1:15069-15444 GCF_000499745.2 Eimeria mitis
AGCATCTGCTGCAATAGAGCTTCTTGCTGCTCGTTCTGCTGCTCCTGCTGCTGCTGCATTTGCTGCTGCTGGGCTGCAAGCGTCTGCTGCGGAGCTTGCTGCTGCAGTTGCTGCTGCAGCTGCTGCTGCAGGTGCTGCTGCAGCTTCTGTTGCAGCTGCTGCTGCAGCTGTTGCTGCAGCTGCTGCTGCAGCTGCATCTGCTGCGCGAGTTGCTGCTGCTCCAGTGTTGCCATCGGCTGGCGTTGCTCTGGCTGTTGCTGCTGCTGCTGCACGAACTGCTGCTGCAGCTGCTGCTTCTGCTGCTGTTGCTGCTGCTGCTGCTGCTGCAGAAGCAGCTGGCGCTGCAGGTGAAGCAGCAACTGCTGCTGCGTGCTG
>NW_013576394.1:0-1012 GCF_000499745.2 Eimeria mitis
GCACAAAAATGCATTCGCAGCACAGTTCGCGACTCGCGGTGTGTTGCACTAATATAGACACCTCGCGGAGTTCTGATGGTTCTCAACCAGGCTGTCGTGTAAGGCGTCCGGGCAGTCAGCGCTCACGTTTAGGCGCATCAACCGAACACAAATATTAGTATACATTTGAATGGAATTGGTTTTAAAAGCAGGAAAACAGCCTGGCAAAGAGCGACGCTACTGGAGACGTGCAGAGGTGAGGGGCTGCTGGCAGCAGTAGGGTTTACAAAACCACCAAACCTACGGGGTTGGCGTTGACGTCCAGGAAAATAGAGACGATTCCAACACAAGGCAATGGAACAAAAGGAAACGCTTGTTCAAAAGCTAAACTCCGCACCAGGTTTTTCTCATTATGACGGCAGTAGCAACAGCACCCATAGTACTGTGCCCCGTGCACTGCCTTCTGGACTGGCGGACGGCGCCTAGCGCGACAAACTGCGCCTTTTTTTTTCAACGCGGGCAACCAAGAGAAGCGGTGGGCGCACTCATGCTTGATGGGTCGGAGCAGGTCACGTCGCGAAGCAACCAACACTCCTGGTACGGCAATTACACATGAGATACTGTCAGCCCCAAGGTGGTCCAGCATTACGTGGTAACTAGCTTTCCGTAGCGTTCAGTATTATTGGCCTACATGCGCAGCATTTCAAGTGACAGAGGCATCCAAAAAACTACGGGCACCGCGCAGACATCGTTCACAGTGTATATGCACTAATGTTTGCTTCCGAGCGTACTCCCTTTGTTGGGTGACGAGCAGCTAGCTGTCTCGGGCGCGTTAGTATTATACATGCATTTTCAATACGGCCAGATAAACTGGTTTCCTCCTCAGTCGAATTATAACCGTTGATGGGTTTAAACGAACATGCCTAATGAGCACAAGATTGGGCCTCCATCGCATCGCTGCAACGACGGTGTACAGGCCAACAAACGGCGCATTGTAATCGGAGCAGTAGAGCCCCCAGCGCGACCATTTTGG
>NW_013576394.1:1076-1763 GCF_000499745.2 Eimeria mitis
AAGCAAGCGCGTGTGGGGAGTTCGGCACCTTTAGATACTTACACGTGTTGCAGCATGCATACTCGGCGAAAGCGAGACCTTTTACCACCCGGTAACGCTGCCGCATCGTCCCCCGTCCTCGCGCCAACTTATTTTTGCTTCTTATAAAGTTATCCACAATGCGCAACTGCATGTGAACGTACTGTAACGTTCGCTGAAGCTAGACATACTGCTGTCGTGCACGTGTATCAAGCGGCGAATGGTCCAGAAAGTACTGATGCATCAAAGGCAGCACCGCTGCCTTCCACCTGGAGTTTTAACATGCTAATGTATGCCTACTTTCTGGGTATATCAGTTGTTGTTCGTGGGACAAGCTCGCAATTTGCAAAACGCAGCCGCACGCTATAGATCAGTCTTTTGGCGTTCATGCAGGGGCACAAGTTGGATGCACTGTACCCCTTGCGGCTAGCCCACACTCACGAAAACACTGAAGCGCTTGGCATGGCAACAGTCTAACAAGTTGAATCTTCCAACGGGAGCTGCGGCGTTTATCGTAGGGCTCTGGAATGTAGGGCGCCTTCTGCAGGAATCACATTCACGCATGGCCGAAAAAGGAACATGCAATATTGACGCATAGTTGGCAAAGGAACATGCAAAACTGCAAAGGGAATGCTGATCCATAGTGCTATGTCGGGGCTTTGAACCGCA
>NW_013576395.1:0-1383 GCF_000499745.2 Eimeria mitis
GCTTCTTCTCTTCTCTGTCTTTGCCTACCACCCCACACACAGCAGCAGCAGCAGCAGCAGCAGCAGCAGCAGCAGCTGCAGCAGCTGCTGCTGCTGCGGACTCACACCAAGGGGGATCGGGGATCGGGGCAACAGTAGAAGCAACTGCAGCACGAACTGCAGCAGCAGCAACGACAGCAGCAGCACATCAGTGCTAACAGCAACACGAGCAGCAGCAGCAGCAACAGCAGCAGCAGCAGCAGCAACAGCAGCAGCAGCAACAGCTCAGCTGTCTCTGTATCTCCCCGCATCATATAAGCTGCAGGGGCGGCACCATCGTCTCGCCTGATTTATCTTTGCGGCTCTGCTGCTGCTGCTGCTGCTGCTGCTGTTGCTGTTGCTGTTGCTGCTGCTGCTGCTGCTGCAGACAGCAGCAGCAGCAGCAGCAGCAGCAGAAAGTAGAAGCAAAACCGATGCGTCTTTGTTTTCTCTTTATCTCCTTCGTGCTCTGCACCCTCTCACTTTGCTGCTGCTGCTGCAGCGCGAGGGTACTGGGGGCCCCCCAGGGCGTTGCTGGGGGCCCCCCGCAAGGGGGCCCCCCGCTGCAGCAGTCGCTGCTGCTGCCAGCCCCTGCAGCAGCAGCAGCAGCAGCAGCAGCAGAAAGCAGCTGCGCTCCTTCTCTTGCTGCTGCACCGCGCCCTGCTACTTTCCTTCACTGGAGGAGCCGCACTAAGCAGCAGCAGCAGCAGCAGCAGCAGCAGCAGCAGCAGGAGCAGCAGCAGCAGCAGCAGCATCGGTTGCGTCGTCGTTTAGGTTTCTGGAGTGTATGCAGGGGCCGCAGCAGCAAGACCCCCACCGCCCCCCGCAGCAGCAGCAGCAGCAGGAACAGCAACAGCAGCAGCAGCAGGAGCAGCAGCAGCAGCAGCAGCAGCAGCAGCAGCAGCTTCTCTGCTGGGGGCCTTCGTCTGCTGCAGGAGAGCTCAAAGTCTCTGGCTGTTCTATCTATCCCCGTTGAGGTGGCGCTGCATCCTGCTGCTCATGGGGCTGTGCTGCATGCAGTGAAGCTGCTGCAGCGGCTGGAGCTGCTGCTGCTGCTGACGGGTGCTGCTGCTGCTGCTGCTCTCGCTCTTGCTGTTGCTGTTCCTAGACTCATCATATTCAGAGGCCAAGCAGACATTCTGCTGCTCCCTGCTGCTGCTATCATTCTCCTCCCGCTGCTGCTGCTGCTTGCTGCTTATAGATTCTAAACACATGCAGCAGCAGCAGCAGTAGTGGTAGCTGCTGCAGCAGCAGCAGCAGCAAGAGTGGTAGCTGCTGCTGCTGCTGCTGCAGCTGCTGCTGCTATCATTCTCCTCCCGCTGCTGCTGCCGCTTGCTGCTTATAGATTCTAAACAAATGCAGCAG
>NW_013576395.1:1483-1851 GCF_000499745.2 Eimeria mitis
CAGCAGCAGCAGCAGCAACAGTGGTAGCTGCTGCTGCTGCAGCAGCAACAGCGGTGTGTGCTGCTGCAGCAGCAGCTGCTATCATTCTCCTCCCGCTGCTGCTGCTGCTTGCTGCTTATAGATTCTAAACACATGCAGCAGCAGCAGCAGTAGTGGTAGCTGCTGCTATCATTCTCCTCCCGCTGCTGCTGCCGCTTGCTGCTTATAGATTCTAAACAAATGCAGCAGCAGCAGCAGCAGCAGCAAGAGTGGTAGCTGCTGCTGCTGCTGCTGCAGCAACAGTGGTAGTTGCTGCTCCCTGCTGCTGCTATCATTCTTCTCCCGCTGCTGCTGCTGCTTGCTGCTTATAGATTCTAAACAGATGCAGC
>NW_013576396.1:0-938 GCF_000499745.2 Eimeria mitis
CCCTTCCCTTATTACAAATCAAGATGCAGTAAGCAATGCTTTGAGAGACTTTACGAAGCCGCTTTGGGCTAAGTAAAGGCGAGTAGTTGAAGCAAATTCCAGCTGCTCGGAAAGCTGCTGTTCTCCACTTGTGTAATGGAAAAGTGACAAGCACGTGCCTGGACATAAGCTGAAGAATCGGCGAAGCACTGTGAACCAACCAAACAACGTACTTACTACAAATGGAAAGGGCACGAGCTCCGCTAAGGAAATTCACGTACACTCCCAAGCATTGGGCGTTATGAAGACCAACTGTGCCTCCGTTGCGAGCTCAGGCCCAGCACACAGAGCGAAAGATCGGCTAGAGTGTAGTCTAGCCGGTCTTTCACTTTGTGTGCTGGGCCTTTCAAACGCTGTAAGTGTGGGCATTTAGAACTCTCCTTTCAAATAAATCAGCGCAAGCTGAACCCTGTCAGTGCTGAATCGCAGCAGCGTCTAGGAAAGTGGCAGTTAAAGAAGCAGCGCACTTTCTGAATCGAACACATCACGTGGGGGTCGAGTCATATAGTGCTCATCAGTTACTGTTGTATTGTTGCGATTGTTAAAGGAGGGGGAAGAAAGTCCATTTTCTTTAGCCGTAGACAATGTGTCAATACATGACGCTCGGAAACACGCAAACACGCAACGCGCCTGCTGCAGCACTACTACAAATCAGATATAGTCTGCCGTGAGGTTCGTTACTGGGCAGATTGCCTCCTGTTCATGGTAAAATATCCGTTATTCAGCTGTGAGTTTAAGTATGCACAGTTAAGTTGTACAAGCTCCCTTTCTGCGTGCGCCCAGATTGTTATCTATCTAGTCGACATCCCCGTGACGCGCAGTCATGCAGTGCAACGATTATATCGAATGGAAGCAGCTATTAAGTTTCGCCCTGATTTGTATTAGTCGTGGAACGCCAG
>NW_013576396.1:1149-1626 GCF_000499745.2 Eimeria mitis
CCCGCAAGTAGAATCCAAGAGCAATAACGTCGGGCAGAAGCAGCAGGATGTAAGCATTATATGTCCACGCGCAAAGCGGAAGCAGAAAACGGCCGTTATGGTTCAGCAAAAACATCCTAGATGCTTGGTTTCACAATACGATGCCGTCAGGCACGCTGTTCATCGTCCTCTCTACCTCCCGGCGGGCACCCATGTAGAGACATTAACAACCGCAATTCGCAAAATGTAGGGAGCGCATCTGCTAGTACAAAAGCATGCTTCAGCCACAAGGGAAGGCACTTCAACAACCTTATGCTGCGCTTTGCGTTCTGTTGGCCACTTACCCAGCTCCACATGGCGTAAGTCCTGACATTGCAGCGCTTCTTACAAAGTGGCATTCTGCCCCACCCGTAGTTCCTAAGCCTCACGACAAATATATATATATATATATATATATATATATATATATATATATATATATATATATATATATATATA
>NW_013576396.1:1726-1850 GCF_000499745.2 Eimeria mitis
CGCTCCAACATTTGTCCATTCTCTCCAAGCCTTTGCTCGACGTTTACACACAAACAACCTCTTCCCCTGCTTCGCAAGAATCCCGTTGCTCCCCTCACTGATCGTACACTGCCAAAACGGCTGA
>NW_013576397.1:0-358 GCF_000499745.2 Eimeria mitis
ATTCTTTTTTTAAACAAAAAAAGCCCCAAACAAATGCAGCAACAAACGCATGCATGCTGCTGCTGCTGCTGTGGGGACTTTGTTTCTGCTAGGTGGGTCTCTTCTTTGTTATAATATTTTAAATAAATCATTAAATAAAAATTATAATAAAATAAAATTATTATAAATGCATGAATATAAATACATGAGGCAGCAGCAGCAGCAGCAGCTGCTGCTGCTGCTGCTGCAGCGGGGCCAGCAGCCGCAGCCGCAGCAGCCGCAGCAGCAGCTGCTGCAGCAGCTGCTGCTGCAGCAGCTGCTGTTGTTGCTGTGGTTTGGGGTTGCATGTGTTGTATTATGTTGTGGTGTTGCGTATGAG
>NW_013576398.1:0-1017 GCF_000499745.2 Eimeria mitis
TATATATATGAAACGAGGGTTTAGGGTTTAGGGTTTAGGGTTTAGGGTTTAGGGTTTTGTGTGAGCTCAGTTCACGTTCGGAATTTCCTCTGTCTTCGGCTTCGTTCCAACTCTTAGAGACTTTCTGCTGCAGCACTACTGGCTAGCAATCGTTGCTGTTGTTGGTGCTCTCGTGCTGCAGCTCGGTAAACCCTAAACCCTAAACCCTAAACCCTAGTAGTCAAAAAAAAAAAAATATTATCTCAATACAAACCCTAGTATACAAAAAACTCAATCAGAGCAGAATATTTTAACAAATTTTTTTTTTTTTTTTTTCATACTAGGGTTTAGGGTTTAGGGTTTAGGGTTTAGGGTTTAGGGTTTAGGGTTTGTGTGTGTGTGTGTGTGTGCAGTATTGGTGTGTGTTCCGAGTTTAGCTCGGAAAGTTCCAACAAATTTTATATTGATGTCTCTTATAACTTTTTGTTATTCTTTGCTTCTCTCTTGCGCAGCAGCAGCTTCATCTTATTCTAGTTTTTTAATTGCGATCGGCGCTACTTTTGTTGTTGTTGTTGGGCTTATGTTTTTTGCTTGTCAGACCAAATACGACTTCACTGGTAATTCATTAAACCCTAATACTTGTAGTTTTAGGTTTTTACTCTTTGTTGTTAGGGTTTAGGGTTTAGGGTCGAGGGTTTAGGGTTTAGGGTTTAGGGTTTAGGGTTTGCGTTAGTTAGAATGTTGTTGGGCTTATGTTCTTTGCTTGTCAGACCAAATACGACTTCACTGGTAATTCATTAAACCCTAAACNTTTAGGGTTTAGGGTTTAGGGTTTGCGTTAGTTAGAAAGTTGTTGGGCTTATGTTCTTTGCTTGTCAGACTAAATACGACTTCACTGGTAATTCATTAAACCCTAAACCCTAAACCCTAATATTTTTAGTTTCAGGTTTTTACTCGTCGTGGTTAGTGGTTTAGGGTTTAGGGTTTAGGGTTTAGGGTTTGCGTTAGTTAGAAAGTTGTTGGGCTTATGTTCTTTGC
>NW_013576398.1:1449-1850 GCF_000499745.2 Eimeria mitis
TATATGTATTCTTGTTTTTTTATTCTTTGTGGTTTAGTGGTTTAGGGTTTAGGGTTTAGGGTTTAGGGTTTACCACCTAATTCCCATATATAAAACGAGGGTTTACCTTCTATAACATAAAAATAAAAAAAAAAAAAAATAAATATATCTATATATAGGGTTTTTAACGTGTATTATAATTAGGGTTTAGGGTTTGTGGTTTAGGGTTTGTGTTTTATTTTTTTTTCAGGTTGGGGTACGTATTTGTTTGTGGCTGTTTTGTGTTTATTTATATTTGGGGTTTTATCTATTTTCTTCTCTAATAAAGTTGTTCATCTTGTTTACTCGGGCCTCGCTACTCTTCTCTTTTGTATGATACTTGTATACGATACACAGGCAAGTATAAACCCTAAACCCTAAAC
>NW_013576399.1:0-278 GCF_000499745.2 Eimeria mitis
TTTTTTTTTAGTATAAATGGACTCAAGCATGTGTTTACAATTATAATTTAAATATTTATGTTCTCTTTGTACAGATAAAGCTGTATTCAGTTTATATACGCAGAGTTGTAGTAGCGCTCTCCTGGGGTGTGCACGCAGCATCACCCCTAAACTCTAAACCCTAAACCCTAAACCCTAAACCCTAAACACTAGAGAACGGTGATGAACGCTAAACCCTAAACCCTAAACCCTATGCAGCGAGAACCCTGTTGGTGTGAATCAGAGCCAAAACAAAAAAA
>NW_013576399.1:408-578 GCF_000499745.2 Eimeria mitis
TAGCCCCCAGCAGCCGCTGTGCATGCATGCACGCAGAAGTTTATATAATACTAACAATATACAAGCCAGCTGTATAGATAATACTAGCCACATACAAGCAAGCTGATCACGCAGAGAGACCAGTTGATAGCTCGCGAGAAGTTTCTCTCTTATAAAAGGTTTTGTATAGG
>NW_013576399.1:793-1760 GCF_000499745.2 Eimeria mitis
CTTCATATGCGTTTATAGTTTAAGGGTGCTATGTTTATTCTTTTATTCTTTTACTTCTCTTGTGTATACACAAATGTCTTTGTATGTGGCCCGACACCAACCCCCCCTGCTGGCTGCATGCGCTGCAAAGCCCCAGGCTCATGAAACGGTAAAGAAAGCAAGCGACCAGAAAACAAGAAACAACATTTATATTATTTTATAAAATATAATAAATTTCTATACAATAAAAGCATGCCAGCATTTACAACAAACTAAAAAATTTGTTTTAAAATTTTTTTTTAAAAATATTTGTTTTGTGTGGGTTGACACTCTCGGAGCCGAAGAATTTCATCGTTTGTACGGGGAGCTCTGTGCTGGGGATGTTCGGGAGCCCAGCTGGTTGCCTCGTGTATATATTCTGTATTTACCCAAGCTGAGGTTAGATAGAGAATATATGCACGAGTGTAGCTTGGGGTCTCCACAGAGACACCGCAGCCCCCTTGCATCCTCTTTGTGAAAAAAAAACCAAAGACACGGCGAGAAGGAGCAGCCGAAATATCCTGGGGGTCTGGACCCCGGATAAACAGCAGCTAGATGCCACAGAAAACAAAAATTAAAATTTTAATCACAAGGAGACTGAGAACCCCAGGGGTTCTGAGGGCTTGCATGCACGAGCTGGTTTCTCGGCGACTGCTTCGGTTCAGTGGCGGCAAGTACTAGCGTTGGCTTGTATTGAGTAATTTATATTTAAAATGTTTTTTACAAGAGCTTGGATATATATTTTGTATCTCTTGTGTACAGAGAGAGGTTTAGCAGGCGCTGTATACTTTCAGCTGTGATCTGTGCCCCTCCCTCTACCTATGGCTAGCTCAGCTCTCCCGCCGACGACACTTTCATGTTTCTCCCGTCTGCAGCTAGCTACAGACGCGTCACACTCACCCCTTGATACTGCATGCGTGTGGATGCTCTTTACTTTTTTTTTTTTTTT
>NW_013576400.1:0-159 GCF_000499745.2 Eimeria mitis
TACTGCGGTGGAAGGGCAATCGATTGATGCATCGGGTTTGCGCAAGGGTCCGCTTTTGACCCGTAGGTGAACACACCATCGCTGTCTTCCGTGAATGTGTCATCGCTATTTAAACTGTTGCTGCATTCCTCGAAGGAGCAGAGTTATGCAACAGTTGGT
>NW_013576400.1:292-419 GCF_000499745.2 Eimeria mitis
CTGCAGTGCCAAGTTCTGTTGTTTTGGGATTGGTCTTTCATTTGTCCGTTAGGCCGCGCTGACCGTACCATTTCAGGCGTATTCGCGGTGCGGAACCCTTATAGCGGCCCAGTGAGTTGCCCTCATG
>NW_013576400.1:519-1850 GCF_000499745.2 Eimeria mitis
ATGCAGTGCCAAGTTCTGTTGTTTTGGTATTGGTCTTTCATTTGTCCGTTAGGCCGAGCTGACCGTACCATTTCAGGCGTATTCGCGGTGCGGAACCCTTATAGCGGCCCAGTGATTTGCCCTCATGCATGTAGGTGCACTCTTGAAACCCTGAAGAAGCGGCAGTGCGCGGGGCGGAGAGTGAGTGGGTTCGCGAATTTTTGGCGAGTTCATTTCCAGTGTCGTTGCAAAGCACAGTGCGACATTTAGGCCCGCCACGGTGATTTGGCAAGCCAACGCAGACGCGCCGCGTGAAGGCTTTCCCAGCTGTGGTAGACAAACTGAGGGATGGGCAGTTGGCTGGGGTTTGTAGGGGGGGAATCTCTTGGCTGGGAACGGGATGAGCCTTGCTCGAGCCAACGGCGGTGGCTCCTTGCATAATAAGGCTGTACGCATACTTGCCAGGCGTTTGTTAAACAGGTATGTCCAGCTGGTGTTTGATTTGCTTTGATCAGTAGTTGGTTCAGGGGCCCGTGCATATTTTTGTCGTGGATGGGTTCCTGATAATCGGCTTGCTGTGACGTTTCTTGACGTACGGCTTGTATGCCTCGGAAGTGTGCTGCGCCTAAGGAAGAACTGGCCATGCTCGTCAGCTGCGTCGGGCTATTCTTACCACATTTGCTTTTTCGCTCACCCTGCGTGCCTCTTAAAAAGCAGGAGCCGCGAGACGAAACCTCGAGGAACACATTGCTGTGCACGGTGCTTCGTTTCCGGGATGCACGTGTCTAGCGTCCCTCGAAGGAATTTGCGCTGGATGTTCTGAAACGAATACCTAATGCTCTGGGGCTGCGGCGGTCAGACGGCTTGTCAAGGGGCGTTAGGTGCGGTCAGTTCATGGTCGCGTCTCTACAGCTGTGCTGTAGCAATGTGTATTGCATTGGGGTTGATCAGCAAGTATGCCAGTTGTTGTGGAAGTGCTGTGCATTTTCAAAAAAAGGGGCCTGGCAAGCAGGAAGATGGCGGGTGGTAATTTGTTATGCGTGAGGTATCTGGCTGGACCGATGGAACCTTAAAGAAGCGGCAGTGCGCAGGGCGGAGAGTGAGTGGCTTCGCCAGTGTTTGGCGTGTTCACTACCAGCGTGTTTACACAGCAAAGCGTGATATTTGGTTGGGTGCCGATTGTTTGACAACACTCGTCGGGTGCGTCACATGAAGGCGCTTCCAGCTGTGGTAGACAAACTGACCGATGTGCGGCTGGCTAGGTTGTGTATAGCGAACGCCTCTTGGCCGGAAACGGGACGAGCCTTGCTCGAGCCAACGGCGGTGCTTCATTGCATAATAAGGCGGTACGC
>NW_013576401.1:0-258 GCF_000499745.2 Eimeria mitis
TATATATATATATATATGTGTGTGTGTGTGTGTGTAGAGTTCACTCTCTAACGTTGCTGCTGCTGTTTGCGTTGGCGTCAGCAGTACCTGAGCAGCAGCTAAAAGCTGCTGCTGCTGCAGTTGGTTTCAGAAGATTCGCAGACAAAGAACAAGATGGTTAGGGTTTAGGGTTTAGGGTTTAGGGTTTAGGGTTTAGGGTTTAGGGTTTAGGGTTTGGGGGTTGGGTTTTTTTTTTTTTTTTTTTGTCTCGTTTTTTCT
>NW_013576401.1:856-1452 GCF_000499745.2 Eimeria mitis
GAAGAAAGAAAAAATAGCTGTCCATGGGTGCATTTACGTAGGAGGGTATTTGTATATATAAATAAGTTAATTAAAAAAAAAAATAAATAAATATAAATAAGTAAATAAACATATAAATAAATAAATATAAATAAATATAAATAAATATAAATAAATAAATATAAATAAAAACAGCTAACGATACATGTGGTTGTATATAGAGGTATATATAGGAGGATATTTGTATATATAAATAATAAATAAAAATAAATAAAAAAATAAATATAAATAAATAAATATAAATAAAAAAATAAATAAAAATATAAATAAATGAATAAAAGTATTAATAAATAAAATATAAATAATAATTAAACCCTGTTGTGTCATGCTGCTGCTGCTGCTGCTGCTGTTGCTGCTGCTCCTGCTGCTGCTGTTGCTGCTGCTGCTGTTGCTGCTGCTGCTGCTGCTGCAGATAGCTGCTGCTTTGTGGCTGACGCCAGTATTAGCTAGGCCCTTCGGCAGCAGGATTGATAGGGTTGGGGGGGGGGCAGCAGCAGCAACTGCAGCAGCAGCAGCAAGACGATCATGGAGAGCAGCAAAAGCAAGAAAGGATGCGT
>NW_013576401.1:1592-1759 GCF_000499745.2 Eimeria mitis
AGCAGCAGAAACAACAATAGAAAAGAAAATAAAATATAAATTAATTTTTGGTTTTTCTTCGTTTTTTTAGATCTACACAGACAGACAAATAATTTATTTTATTTATTTTATTTATTTATTTATTTATTTTATTTATTTATTTTATTTATTTATTTATTTTATTTATT
>NW_013576402.1:0-3484 GCF_000499745.2 Eimeria mitis
CAGCAGCAGCAAGACGAGCAGGCTATGGCAGAGCAGCAGCAACACCATGAAGACAACCAAGCAGCAGAAGCTGCTGCACCTTTAGCTGCTGCTGCTTCCCCAACAATAAAGGTGCTTCTTATCTAACCACCATAAACACAATAGCCAGCAGCAGCAGCAGCAGCAGCAGCAGCAGCAGCAGCAAGAACTGCAGCTTGTTTCTGTGTACGCAGGAGGAGACACAAGCCCGACCCCAAGAAGCTGCTGCAGCTGCTGCAGCCTCTCCTAGGAGGCAGCAGCTGTTCAGACGGCAACACAAACATCATAAGCAGCAGCAGCAGCAGCAGGAGCTGAAGCAGCAGCAGCAACAGCAGCAACAGCAGCTGCAGCAACAACAGCAGCTGCAGCAGCAACAGGAGCAGCAGCAGCTCCAAGACCATAGACAAGACCAGTGGTCCGGAAAGGATGTGCAAAATAGTGAAGCATTAGCGGGGGCATTAGACCAGCTGCAACAGCAGCAGCAGCAACAGCAGCAGCAACAGCAGCAGCAGCAACAGCAGCAGCAGCAACNGACCAGCTGCAACAGCAGCAGCAGCAACAGCAGCAGCAACAGCAGCAGCAGCAACAGCAGCAGCAGCAACCGCAGCAGCAGCAGAGAGAACAGCAACAGCAGGAGCAGCGAAAAGAGGAGCAGCAGCGATTGCCACAGCAAGACGAGCAGCAGCAAGATAATCAGCAGCAAGATCTGCAGCAGCAGCAACAGCAACAGCAGCAGCAACAGCAACAGCAGCAGCAGCAAGAGCAGCAGCAGCAGCAGCAGCAGCAGCAAAACCAAGCCCAACATCGGAGGCTGCATCACGTCGGGAGGGTCCGCAACCCCACAAACGTGGGGTCGTTTGTTGCAGTAAAAAACAGCAGCAGCAGCAGCAGCAGCAGCAGCAAAGACAACAGCAGCAGAAACAGCAGCAAACGCCGCAGGACCAAAGGCCCGAGGAGCCCTCCGCTGCAGCAGCAATGGCAGGATGAGCAGCAGCTGCAGCAGCAGCAGCAACAGCAGCAGCTGCATCAACAGCAGCAGCAGCAGCAGCAGCAGCAACAGCAGCAACAACAGCAGCTGCATCACCCAAGGTGGCGAAACACTATCATCATCCACCGTCCCTTCGGGCATACTCAGCAGCAACAGCGGCAGCAGCAACAGCAGCAGCAGCAGCAGCAACAGCAGCAGCAGCAGCAGCAGCAACTGCAGCAGCAGCAACTGCAGCAGCAGCAACTGCAGCAGCAGCAACAGCAGCGGCAGCAGCAGCACCACCACCACCACATTCATCTACCGCTGCTGCGGCGACAGAAGGCTCTTCAAGCAGTGGCTTTACACCCACAGCAGCAGCAGCAGCAACAGCAGCTACAGCAGCAGCAGCAGCAGCAACAGGATGAGTCACCGCAGGCATTCGCCGTTTTCTCTTCTCCTCTGCATGAGGAGATTCCGCAGCAAATGCCGTACGCAATCGAGCAGCAGCAGCAGCAGCAAAAGCAGCAGCAGCAGCAGCAGCAGCAGCAGCAGCAACTACGAGCAGCAGCTGATCAGCAGCTCACGCTGCAGTCCCCTCGCTTGTCTCTGCTCGAGCGCCAGGCCTCGTTGATGCAGCGGCACCGGGAGGAGCAAGAGGCTCGTCGGCAGCAGCAGCAGCAGCAGCAGCAACAGCAGCAGCAGCAGCAGCAGCAGCAGCAAATGAAGTACAGAAGAAGCTCAGGAAGCCAGCAGCGGCTGCTTGCTGTAGCCCCACAGACAGCCCGCCGCAGCTCAGAGGATCTTAGGCTCTCGCTGCCGCGGCGTCAGCTGCTGCAGCAGCTGCAGCAGGTGCAGCAGCAGCAGCAGGAGCAGCACGAGGCGTTGCTGCAGCAGCAACAAAAACTGATGCAGCAACAAGAGCAGCGACAGCAGCAGCAGAACCAGCAGCAAATACTGCAGCAACAGCAGGCAGCACAAAGCCTGCAACAGCAACACGCGCTGCAGCAGGCTGAGCAGGGGCAGCAGCAGCTGCTGCACGAGGAAGAGGGGCAGCAACCAGAACAGCAGCAGCACCAAGACCAACAGCACCAACAGCAGCAGCAGCAGCAGCAGCAGCAGCAGCAGCAGCGGTGCTGGTCCTTCGAAGCTGCAGCAGGAACACCCCGCAGCCTCTATAGCGTCCCCTCGTCTCCGCGTTTGTCTCTCGTAGAGAGACAGTCGTTGCTTATAGTTCAGCAGAAGCAGCAGCAGCTGCGGCAGCAGCTGCTGCAGCTGCAGCAGCAACAGCTGCTGCTGCAGCAGCAGCAAAAACAAATCAGAAAAGCTCACTCCAGTCGTCATCTAACCAAACAAGGCAGCCCTGTGCTGTCCCGTTTCTCCTCTGCATCCTCTCCCTCGCTGCAGCAGCAGCAGCAGCAGCAGCAGCAACTGCTGAGATCCTACAACAGCCTGCCATCGCAGCAGCAGCACCGACAGCAACAGCAGCAGCAGCAGCAGCAGCAGCAGCAGCAGCCTCGAAAAGCCTTAACATTCCCTGGGTCCCCTTCCTCCGATAGAGTCTCTCTCGTAGAGAGACAAATTTATTTGCTGCAGCGGCAGCGGGAGGAGCGGCTGCAGCAGCAGCAGCGCAAGCGTGAGCAGGAGCTGCTGCAGCAGCAGCGTCAGCAGCAGCAGCAGCAGCAGCTGCAGCAGCAGCTGCAGCAATACGCTCTACGCAGGCCCACCAACTCATACTTAGCCCTCGCTAGAGCATCAGCAGCAACTATCAAGAGAGCACGAGAGGCTGGTGCTGCAGCACTGAAAGCAGCAGAAGCAGCAGCAGCCCGCCGCCTAACTGCCCAGCAGCAACCGCAGCAGCAGCAGCAGCAGCAGCAGCAACAGCAGCAGCAGCAGCAGCAGCAGTTACTGTCGAGGCAAGGATCAGCTGCTGCGCCGGGGATGCGTGAAGATCTCACCAGAAGTAACAGCAGCAGCAGCTGCTGCCACTGCAACAGCAATACTAGCTGTTCAGCAGCAGCAGCAGCAGCAGGTCAGACAGAGGAGGCCCCAGCAGCAGCAGCAGCAACACCAGCAACACCAGCAGCAGCAGCAGCAGCAGCAGCAGCAGCAAGTGCTGATGACCGCACCCCGCTGCTGAGCGCGCGGTCCACCCCACAAGAAGGAGACAGCCCCGTCACTCCCCGCGGAGACAGTCCCCCCTGTCTGCATGCGCAGCAGCAGCAGCAGCAGCAGCAGCAGCAGCAGCAGCAGCAAGGACAACAGCAAGCAGAACAGCTGCAACAGCAGACGCCTTACCAGCGTCTGCAGCAACAGCAGCAGCAACAGCAGCAGCTGCTGCTGCAGCAGCTGGGTGCTGCAGCAAACACTCCCGCCTGCAGCGTTGAGGACGTCTTCGGAGCAGCAGCAACTGCTGCCACTGTATCAGCGTCTGTTGCTGCTGCAGCAGCAGCAGCTGCAGCAGCTGCTGCTTCGCCTAACGTCGCACAGCAGCAAGAAGCA
>NW_013576402.1:3597-7943 GCF_000499745.2 Eimeria mitis
CTCTACGTTTCGTGCTGCTGCTGCTGTTGTTGCTGCCGCTGCTGTTGCTCTTGCTGCTGCTGCTGCTGCTGCTGCTGCTGCTGCTGTTCTGGCTGTTGCTGCTGCAGGCAAGGCCGTGTCTCCTGCTGCAACACAACTGCAGCAGAGCCCTGACGCTGCGGGGGTCTTCAGCGCTCGTAAGCAGCCACAGCAGCAGCAGCAGCAGCAGCAAAGAAAAATCCAGCAGAAGTAGCAGCAGCAGCAGCAGCAGCAGCAGCAGCTAGGCAGCAGTTGTCTATACAGTTAAGATGTTCTCGTTCTGCTGCTGCTCTCCTCTTAGAAGCTGCTGCTGCTTCTGTGGCATTTGCTGTTGCAGGTGACACGTCATCNCTGCTGCTGCTCTCCTCTTAGAAGCTGCTGCTGCTTCTGTGGCATTTGCTGTTGCAGGTGACACGTCATCTCCAGCAGCAGCAGCAGCAGCAGCAGCGGCAGCAGCAGCAGCTGCTGCTGCTGCAGGCGTGTTGCAGCCGTGCATGCTTCGAGCCAGCAGCCCTCAAACCCCACAAGTAAGAGTTGCTGTTGTTCTGCTGTCTCCTTTTGTCTTGGCTTGTTGCTGCTGCAGCAAACGCCGCCAGAGTGTTGCTGCTGTGTCTGCTGCAGGGACGAGAGCAGCAGCAGCAGCTCCTCACCGTTAACAGCAGCAGCAGCAACAACAACAACAGCAGCAGCAGCAGCAGCAGCAGCAGCAAGAACAGCAAGCTCGCTGCTGAGAGCCTTGCTGCCTCCCGCGCGGCGACTCCCTCAGCTTCAACCGCAGCAGCAGCAGGTGCAGCAGCAGGTGCAGCAGCAGGTGCAGCAGCGGCAGCAGCAGCAGCAGCAGCAAGTCTAGAAGCAAGCGAAGCTGTGGCGCTTGAGCTGGAGGACTCAACAGGAGCTGTACAAGCAGTGCCTGTGGGGCGCGGAGAATCTGCTGCTGCTGCACTGCATGCGTTCTGCATGCAGCAGGGGATCCCCCCCCAGGGAGAGCAGCAGCTGCAGCAGGCCCTCGCAGCAGAGCAGCGGCGGCTGCAGCAGCAGCAGCTGCAGCAGCAACAGCAGCAGCAGCAGCTGCAGCAGCAACAGCAGCAGCAGCAGCTGCAGCAGCAACAGCAGCAGCAGCAGCTGCAGCAGCAGCAGCTGCAGCAGCAACAGCTGCTGCAGCAACAACGGCATCAGCCACACACCAAAATTCGCAAGAACAGACATCATCATGCAAACAAATCTCAGCAGCAACTGCAGCAGCAGCTGCAGCAGCAACTGCAGCAGCCGCTGCAGCAGCAGCAGCAAATAGCTGCTGCTGCAGAGCTTGTGGAGACAGAAATAGAAACAGAAGAAACACCCTGGGATGCCTCTTTGCCTGCTTCTCTGTTTGCAGACGATGAGCAAGTGCTGCTGCGGCAGCCTCTCTCCAAGCAGCAGCAGCAGCAGCAGCAGCAGCAGCAGCAGCAGCGGCAACAGCAGCAGCAGCCTGGCGGTATTGTGCTGCTTACAAGCCCGCAACTGCAACCACACACGGTGCAGCAGCAGCAGCAGCAGCAGCAGCAGCAGCAAAGGGATTTGCTGCAGACACCCCAACTGCTGCAGCAGCAGTTGCTGCCGATGCCGCGCAACCGCAGCCTACAGAGGATTCTGCTGCAGCAGCAGCAGCAACAAGCTCTGCTGCAGCAACAGCAGCAACAACTGCAACAGCTGCAGCAGCAGCTACACACTCCTATGCAGCAGCACATATCTCCGCCTCCCCCGGGCACGCTGCTGCTGCAAACGCATACACCACTGCCGCAGCAGCAGCAACTGCTGCAGCAGCAACTGCAGCAACCGCTGCAGCAGCCACCTGAGCAGACACAGCAGCAGCTGCTGCAGCACTCAGCTCAGCAATCACCACAGCAACCGCTGCAGCAGCAACTGCAGCAGCCGCTGCAGCAGCAACTGCAGCAGCCGCTGCAGCAGCAACTGCAGCAGCCGCTGCAGCAGCAACTGCAGCAGCCGCTGCAGCAATCACCTCAGCAGCCACTGCAGCAGTTGATACCGCAGTCACAGCAGCAATCACCTCAGCAGCCGCTGCAGCAGCAGCAGCAACAGCTGCAACAGCTGCAACAGCAGCCGCTGCAGCAGCAGCAACAACAGGTGCAGCAGCAGCAGCAGCAGCAACCGCTGCAGCAAGAGCCCTGGTACAGCCCCGCAGAGCAGACAGACGCTGCATCTCCGCAGCAGCGGCAGCTGGGGTCGAGAGGTATTAGCTGCCCAGCAACTCCCCAGCAGCAGCAGCAGCAGCAGCAGCTGCTGCAGCAGCAACAGCAGCTGCAGCAGCAGGAGCAGCAGCTGCAGCAGCAGCTGCTGCAGCAAGACGCAGCGTCTGCCTCCCCACCCTTCCTATTACCTAGCTGCCGCGGGCATTCGACATGGCAGCAGCAACAGCAGCAGCAGCAGCAGCTGCTGCTGCTGCAGGCGCAGCAGCAACCTCAGCAGCAGCAACTGCTACAGGAGCAATATCAGCGGGTACAGCAGCAGCAGCAGCCGCTGCTGCAGCAGCAACTACAGCAGCCTCTGCAGCAGCCTCAGCACAGCAGCAGCAGCAGCAGCAGCAACAGCCCCCTTTATTTCTCTCCTAGTTCTGTAGGTCCATATTCGCTGTCTCCTGAGCTGCAGCAGCAGCATCTACAGCAGCAGCAGCTGCTACTGCTGCAGCAGCAGCAAGCTCTTTCTCTGCTGCAGCAGCAGCAGCAGCAGCAACAGTGGCGCTCCTCAAGCGACCGCAAGGACCGTCCATACGGCCGGAAGGGGAGAAACAGAAAGCAGCAGCAGCAGCAGCAGCAGCAGCAACAGCAGCAGCAGCAGCAGCAGCAGTTGCTGCTGCGGCTGCAGCGGCAGCAGCAACGATCAGCGAGCAAGGCAAGGAAGCAGCAGCGGTTGCTAGAGCTGCAGCAGCAGCAACGAGCAGCTGGGCTGCAGCAGCAGGTGCAGCAACTGCATAGAAAGGTGCGGCGGCTGCTGCGGCAGCATCAGGGCGAGCAGCAGCTGCTGCTGCAGCAGCTGCAAGGAGGAAGAGACCAGGAGCAGCAGCTAGAGGGGCTCCGACTGCAGCAGCAACTGCTGCTGCAGCAGCTGCTGCAGCAGGATGCCAACGTATTGAGGGCCCTTGATATGCTGCAGGAGCTGCAGACAACAGCAGCAGCAGCAGCAGCAGCAGCAGCAGCAGAAAGCCCAACAGCCGGGCAGCAAGATATACTACTGACACCGGGGACTCAGCAGCTACACATGCAGCAAAGACAGCAGCTGCAGCAGCAGCTGCTGCTGCAGCAGCAAATGCTAGAGCAGCGGACCGCACAGCTGTGGCAGGAGCAGCTGCTGCTGCAGCAGCGAAGGGATGAGTATCAACGCGCGCTGCTGCAGCTGCAGCAGCAGCAGCAGCAGCAGCAAGAGCCATCAGGGCTGCAGCAGACGGTCAAGAGGGTGCTGCAGCGTATAGGGGTTGCCTCTGGCTCAGACAATACAGCAGCAGGAGCAGCAGCAGCAGCAGCAACAGCAGCAGCAGCAGCAAAAGCTACTGCAGCACAAGCACAGGCGCTGCAGGCAAGGGCCCTACAATGGAGGGGCCTCGTAGAGCAGCAGCGCAAGTGTTTGCTGCTGGGGCAGCAGCAGCAGCAGGATTTGCTTCGTCAGCAGCAGCAGCAGCGGCTGCTGCACCTTGCTGATGTTCTCTCAGCTACAGCAGGCAAAAACCCGCAGCAGATACACCAGGCAGCACGCAGCAGCAGCAGCAGCAGCAGCAGCAACTATCATCGTCTACGCAGCAGGAGAGAATGGAGGAGCTGCTGCAGCTCAGACAGCAGCAGCACCACACCCACAAGCAGCTGCAGCAGCAGCTGCAGCAGCAGCTGCAGCAGCGAGCTGCAGGACGAACCACTCACACCCAAAGTACACTGGAGAGCAGGAGCAGCTGCTCTTAACTAAGACTGCAGCAGCAGCAGCAGCAGCAGCAGCAGCAGCAGCAGCAGCAGATGCTTCTGCTCGCAATTGCTGCAGCAAATGCCATAGCAGCAATATGCGGCTGCTGCTGCGTCACTGCAGCAGCAGCAACTGCTACCGTAAAAACAGCGGTACCTGCTGCAGCTGCAGCTGCAGCAGCAGCTGCACCTGCAGCAGCAGCAGCAGCAGCAGCAGCAGATGCTGCTGCTGCAGTGTTTTGTTTTCTTTTAGTTTTTGCATCGAATAGTCCGAGTCCAAACTGAGCCGCTAACTTAACTTCATACCTGTCCTCCCCGCAGCAGCAGCAGCAGCAGCAGCAGCAGCAGCAGCAGCAGCTGCTGCTGCTGCTGCTGCTGCTGCTG
>NW_013576402.1:8017-8542 GCF_000499745.2 Eimeria mitis
CACCAATACCCTCAGCCCGCACTGGGGCGCTGCAGCTATACAGCCAGAGAGAAGAAGGAGGGGGTAGCTGCTGCTGCGAACTGCAGTGCCATCCGCAGCAGCAGCAGCTGCTGCTGCTGCAGGTTTTGCTGCTGTTGCTGCTGCTGCTGCTGCTGCATGCATGCACGATGTGTTTGTGCTGCTGCAGGAAGGGGTTAGTCTGGGGTGTACGGACAGACCACTGCTGCTGCTGCGCATGCAGCAGCAACAGCTGAGGCCTGCCAGCCGCTGCTGCAGCAGCCTGTGTGCAGCTGCAGCAGCAGCAACAGCAGCAGCTGCAGCAGCATCGATATAATCATATCGAGCACGAGATACAGCAGCAGCAGCAGCCGCTGCAGCAGCAGCAGCAGCAGCAGCAGCGCTTGCTGCTACCTCTGGGGTTGTATACAGCCAGAGTAGCAGCGTTGCGCTGTTTAGGGCTAAATATAAATATTTGTTTCTTAAGAAAATAAAAATAAACAACAAAAATTAATTAAAAAGCTGGGA
>NW_013576402.1:8642-8745 GCF_000499745.2 Eimeria mitis
CGCTGCAGCAGCAGCAGCAGCAGCAGCAGCAGCTTGCTGCTACCTCTGGGGTTGTATACAGCCAGAGTAGCGGCGTTGTGCTGTTTCGGGCTAAATATAAATA
>NW_013576402.1:8845-9310 GCF_000499745.2 Eimeria mitis
TGCAGCAGCAGCAGCAGCAGCAGCAGCAGCAGCAGCAGCAGCTGCTGCTGCTGCTGCTGCTGCTACACCAATACCCTCCGCCCGCACTGGGGGGCTGCAGCTTTACAGCCAGAGAGAAGAAGGAGGGGGTAGCTGCTGCTGGGAAACGCAGTGCCATCCGCAGCAGCAGCTGCTGCTGCTGCTGCAGGTTTTGCTGCTACCTCTGGGGTTGTATACAGCCAGAGTAGCGGCGTTGTGCTGTTTCGGGCTAAATATAAATATTTGTTTCTTAAGAAAATAAAAATAAACAACAAAAATTAATTAAAAAGCTGGGATCGTATCGATTGCAGCAGACAAACTAAGAGAACAGCAGCAGCAGCAGCAGCAGCCTCAGTAGCAGCGGTGGGCCCCCCGCTGCTGCTGCTGCTGCTGCTGCTGCTGCTGCTGCTGTTGTTGCTGCTGCTGCTGGGATCCTGCTGCAGCGCC
>NW_013576402.1:9410-10066 GCF_000499745.2 Eimeria mitis
GTCTTCTAAACCCTAAACCCTAAACCCTAGCCTCTAAACCCTAAACCCTAGATGCGAGTCCTTGAGTCGTATGGCCCAAACCCTAAACCCTAAACCCTAAACCCTAGCCCCCAAACCCTAAACCCTAAACCCTAAACACTGACGAGACCCTAGAGAGCTGCGAGGGTCTCCGTGTGGGGAACGTTCTGAGGACTGCTGCTTCTTAGTAGCAGCAGCAGCAGCCAGAGCAGCAGCAGGATTCTGCTTCTGCTGCAGCACAACAGCAGCAGCGGCGGCGGCAGCGGCATTAGCAGCAGCAGCAGCAGCAGCAGCAACAGCAGCAAGGCCCTGCCCGCAGGCGCCCTTCCTCACGTTCAACGAGGGCAGCAATGGCAGCAGCAGAAGCTGATGCAGCAGCAGCAGCAGCAGCAGCAGCAGTCGCTCCGTTGCTGCAGTTGAGTCAGCAGCAAGAGCAGCATGCTGGGGCCGTCGAGCTTGGGCAGAAGCTGCAGCAGCCGCTGCTGCTGCTGCGGCAGCTGCAGCAGTTACGCCAGCAGCAGCAGCAGCAGCAACAACAACAGCAGCAACAGCAGCAGCAGCAGCAGGGAATCCCTGAAGACCCGCCTGTTGGAGGTGAAACAGCAGCAGCAGCAGCAGCAGCAACAGCAGCAACACAT
>NW_013576402.1:10166-11551 GCF_000499745.2 Eimeria mitis
GCAGCAACAACAGCAGCAACAGCAGCAGCAGCAGGCAATCCCTGAAGACCCGCCTGTTGGAGGTGAAACAGCAGCAGCAGCAGCAGCAGCAACAGCAGCAACACATTCGCATGTATTGCGTCAGCTCCAGGAGCTGCAGCAGGAGCAGCAGCTGCAACAGCAGCAGCAAGTGCAGCAGCAGCAAGTTCAGCAGCAGCAGCAGCAGCAGCAGCAGCAGGGCGTTCGATATGAGCTGCTGCAGCAGGTGCTGCAGCCCAAGGNCAGCAGCAGCAGCAGCAGCAGCAGCAGGGCGTTCGATATGAGCTGCTGCAGCAGGTGCTGCAGCCCAAGGGGGACGATCTAGATAAACAAATTCTGCTGCAGCAGCGGATCCTGAGAGCGCAGCAGCAGCAGCTGCTGCAGCTGCGAGCTAGCAACCTCAGCAGCAGCGCGGAGGAGAGTTGGCAGCAGCAGGACCCTCTGCTGCTCCAGCTGCAGCAGCAGCAGCAGCAGCAACAACAGCAGCAGCAACAGCTGCAGCAGCAGCTGCAGCAGCAGCAGCAGCAGCTGCAGCAGCAGCAGCAGCGGCTGATGCCGACACCGCAGCAACTCGCATTGCAGTGCAGCGGCCTGCAGCAGCAAGTGCTGCTGCTGCAGCAGGCCCTCCAGAGCAGCAGCAAGGAGACGTTGGCTGGGCTTAAGGGCACACTGCAGCAGCAGCAGCAGCAGCTGCAGGTGCTGCTGCTGCAGCGGCTGCAGCAGCTGCAAGAGCAGCAGCAGCAGCGACAGCAGCAGCTAGGGCTTCAGCAAACAGACGTTAATGGGTGTACTGCTGCTTCGTTGCTGCTGCAGCAGCAGCAACAGCAGCAGCAGCAGCAGCAGCAGCANTTAATGGGTGTACTGCTGCTTCGCTGCTGCTGCAGCAGCAGCAACAGCAGCAGCAGCAGCAGCAGCAGCAGCACGCGTTGGATACAGCAGCAGGACAGCCTGATCCGTGGGTTTTTGCTGCCGACCAGCAGCAGCAACTGCATCTGCAGCAGCAGCAGCTACAGCAGCAGCTGCAGCAGCAGTTACAGCAGCAGCTCCAACAGCAGCTGCAGCAGCAGCTGGAGCAGCAGCAGCAGCAGCAACAGCAGCAGCAGCAGCAGCAAAAGAAACGCGAGAGACGCGGCACCGTGCGAGGCCCCCTGCTGCAGCTGCCTGCTGTTGAGGTGCGCAGAGGCCAGGGCAAGAAGCAGCGGAAGCAGCAGACAGGAGACAGCTGGGATGCAGCAGCAGCAGCTGTTGCTGCTGCAGCAGAGGCTGCAGCAGAAGCAGCAGCAGCAGCAGCAGCTGTCACCACAGCTGAGGCAGCACCGGGAAAACGCCGCAGAATTCCATCCGCAAAAGCCCTAGCAGCAGCAGCA
>NW_013576403.1:0-663 GCF_000499745.2 Eimeria mitis
TATATATATATATATATATATATATATATATATATATATATATATATATAAAATAAATACACATACAATATATTAAAAAAATACACATAGTATATAGAATAGATATACATACAATACATGCAGTAAATAAATCTAAACAAACATAAACAAATAAAAATAAAAAAAATAAAAAATAAAAATAAAAAAAAATAAAAACTAACCATGGCTAGCTTGAGGCCGATGCCGCTGCGTATAGAGGCGACGTTTGCTTCCATACGAGAAGCTAAACTACTCACATTGCTCTCATCAAACCAAGCCATCTCCTGCGTTTTATAAAATAAATAAATAAATAAATATATAAATAAATAAATATAAATAGATGTATTATATTTATATAAATGTTTATAAAGAGAGAGAGAAAGAGAGAGAAAAAAAAGAGAAAGAGACAGAAAAAAAAGAGAGAAAGAGAGAGAGAAAGATATATTATATTCATATAAATACAACTACTCACATTGCTCTCATAAAACCAAGCCATCTCCTGCATTTTATAAAATAAATAAATAAATAAATAAATAAATATAAATAGATGTATTATATTTATATAAATGTTTATAGAGAGAGAGAGAGAGAGAGAGAGAGAAAGAAAAAAAAAAAAATATATATATATATATATATATATATATA
>NW_013576403.1:702-879 GCF_000499745.2 Eimeria mitis
CTCATCAAACCAAGCCATCTCCTGCATTTTATAAAATAAATAAATATATAAAGATATATTTTATATTTATATAAATATTTATATTTATATTCTATTTATATAAATATTATGTTATATATATATATATATATATATATATATATATATATATATATATATATATATATATATATATAT
>NW_013576404.1:0-741 GCF_000499745.2 Eimeria mitis
TATGTACACCTCAAGACACAGAAAAACAAATGCAACACCACGCACACTCGTCAGGGGAACAGCAAGAAGAGACGAAGTAGAAGAATCTGAAAAGAAAATAAAAGTTTAGGAGAGAAGTAAAAAAAAACAACAACAGCAGCAGCAGCAGCAGCAGCAGCCTAAGCAACACGAGCAGCTGGATCCTTGCAGCAGCAGCAGAATCTTCTTCTCCTCGTATTCTATTTGTTTTTTTCGTCAAATAAATATCTGAAAATATAAAGAAATTGCAAAAGTTTCGACTGAAAACGGCTTAAGTTGAGGTGTATGTACACCTCAGCAGTCCGCGAGCTGCTGCGCTCTGCTGCTGTATATACTGCTGCAGAAGGGGGAGAATAAACGCATGAAAAAAACCCTAAATTAATTTAATAAACACAAGAAAGTAGAAATAAATAATTTAATTAATTTATTTTTCCACCTGAAAAAACAAAAATTTTTCTCGTTGAGCTGTACATACACCCCGTTAGTTGTTGCTGCTGTTGCTGCAGCTTCCATCATCACGTTGCTGCTCGTTGCTGGTACTCCTTTCTTTGTGTTATTTATTTAAAATATATTTAAAATATATTTAAAATATTAAATAAATTAATTAAATATTGCTGCTTTCCTGTTTTTTTTTATATGCAAATGGCTCTAGCTGGGGTGTACATACACCTCAGCATATCACCTGAGCCGCTCCACTGCCGACTCCTGCTGCTGCATATACAC
>NW_013576404.1:841-1359 GCF_000499745.2 Eimeria mitis
CTGCTGCTTTCCTGTTTTTTTTTATATGCAAATGGCTCTGCTTGGGGTGTACATACACCTCAGCATATCACCTGAGCCGCTCCACTGCCGACTCCTGCTGCTGCATATACACCGCGTGATGCATTTGTTTTGTTTTTACAATAAATTAAAAATATATTTTCCTGATTTTATTTATTTTATTTATATAAAAGCTATAGAAAGCAGCATTAACGGGGTCTAGGGGGCCACACACACTACTACCTTCGGCGCCTCCCCCTTACGCGCGCCCCCCAACCCAAACAATATATTAAAAAACAAATAAAAATATTTAATTAAATATAATAAATTACAATATACATAATAATGTATATAAAATATATTTATTATTACTTATAAAAATATAGTTTATTAGTTAAAACGATTGATTGCCTCTGCATCTACAGAGCAGCACGAAGCAGCTGCTTATAGAGTTTATATATATACATATATATATATATATATATATATATATATATATATATATATATATATATATATAT
>NW_013576404.1:1459-1656 GCF_000499745.2 Eimeria mitis
GGGGGGTCTAGGGGGCCACACACACTACTACCTTCGGCGCCTCCCCCTTACCTGCGCCCCCCAACCCAAACAATATATTAAAAAATAAATAAAAATATTTAATTAAATATAATAAAATGCAATATATATAATAATGTATATAAAATATATTTATTATTACTTATAAAAATATAGTTTATTAGTTAAAACGATTGATT
>NW_013576404.1:1756-2028 GCF_000499745.2 Eimeria mitis
GTCTCCTTCTGCTTTTGTTTTTTTGTTTCTCTGTTTTTCTCTGTTTGTTTGTCTCCTTCACCTGTCTCTGTTCATTTCTTCTTTTTTTGTTCCTTTTTTTCTTTTTCTTTCTTGTTTGTCTTTAGTTTGTCTTTCTACCTTTTTTTGTTTCTTTCTTTCTTTTCTTTCCCCTATCTCTATTTGCGATATATATATATGTATGTATATATATATATATATATATACATATACATATATATATATATATATATATATATATATATATATATATA
>NW_013576405.1:1647-1758 GCF_000499745.2 Eimeria mitis
GCTTATAACCACTCCTTGGGTGCAGCTGACGCAGCAAGAGCAGCAGCAGCAGCAGCAGCAGCAGCAGCAACAGCAGCAGCAGCAGCAGCAGCAGCAGCCATGCATGCAACT
>NW_013576406.1:0-203 GCF_000499745.2 Eimeria mitis
CAGCAGGGGGCCCCCCGCTACACTGGGGGCCCCAAACAAAAGGGGGCCCCCATGGGGGGCCCCCTGGGGGGCCCCCTGGGGGCCCCTGAATGTCTCTGTCAATGCCTCCCTGCAGTACCTGGTGGGCCTGTAGGTTGGGGTTACGCTGTACCCTCTGTTGCAGCTGTCAGCTGAGGGGCCCCCAAGGGGGCCCCCCCTAACAC
>NW_013576406.1:1266-1383 GCF_000499745.2 Eimeria mitis
GGGGGGCCCCTGATCCAGCAGGCAACACAGACTGAGGAGAGGGTACAGGGGCCCCCATCATTTCTGCTGCTTTTGCTGCTGCTTTTGTTGTTGCTGCTGCTGAGCGCGGAGATAGTG
>NW_013576407.1:1176-1672 GCF_000499745.2 Eimeria mitis
TAACCCAATCCTCAATAAACCACTCAACAAACACATAAACAAAAAAAACTAAAAAATAAAATAAAACAAAAAAAATAAACATAAAAATAAAAATAAAAAAAGTTTTATTTTTGTTTATTAGAGTCAAACTCCGCCTTAATCCAGTCCTCAATAAACCACTCAACAAAGACACAAAAAAAACAACTAAAAAAATAAAAAAAAAAAATAAAATAAAAATAAAAATAAAAATAAAAAAATAAAAATATTTTATTTGTTTTGTTTATTAGAGTCAAACTCTGCCTTTATCCAGTCCTCAATAAACCACTCAACAAAAGCATTGGCGGGTTCTGCTGCAGTTTCATCTGCAGCAAGAAGAGATACTGCATGCAGCAGCGGCTTTTGCTGCCGATGAAACTCCTTAAAATTAAACACAAAGTCCGAGTCATCCTGCTGCTGCTGCTGGGTCTGCTGCTGCTGCTGCAAGTTCATCACTCTCTGCGTCGTCAGATGAAGCAGC
>NW_013576407.1:1930-2027 GCF_000499745.2 Eimeria mitis
CAGCAGCAGGAGATGCTGCTGCTGCTGCTGCTGCTGCTGCGGGGTTTGCTGCTGCTGCAACTTCATCACTCTCTGCGTCGTCAGATGAAGCAGCAGC
>NW_013576408.1:0-621 GCF_000499745.2 Eimeria mitis
CTCGAAAACCCCCCCAATCAGGCATAGTTATCTGCTAATATTAGAGTGAACTGTACTGCGTGTGTACATTTTCAAGAGCTCAGACGACAGTGTCGAAGCGCGCAGCGCAAACTGATGTTGCGTCACCCAGCCCTAGTTAGAACGGAAACGCAGTACTGCTATCTGTAATGTTTAACTTTACGGAAAGCAGTACCGCGTATTTGATCATTGTCGTTCTGGCGCATCGAACCATCTGCATGTTACTGTCGTGACGCCTTGTGCGGCTTTGGGCCATCTGCTTTTTAGCGAGTGCGTGTATGACTCTTGAAGGAAGAAATAAGATCGGTCACCGGGAACACCATGTCCTTTTGCCCGACTTCGCGCCGAGTCGAAGGCGGACGGACTGCTGCTTTGAAGAGAGTAGATGACTGGAAGTGCAGCTTGCCTGGGTGCCGCTAATGGCCAGGTCGAATGGAGCTGAGCTTCGGTCGACCTGGTATTTCGTAGGGTATCCGTGGAATATATGAATGAGGGCTTTTTGGTTGTGTAGGCAGTTTTCTTCCTGCTACGTAGCTACAAGCACATGGAATGATATTCAGGGTTCAGCTGCGCTATCCGCCAAACGGTGCGACAGGAAGGCGC
>NW_013576408.1:928-1057 GCF_000499745.2 Eimeria mitis
TTAGCAGGGAACCCGCAGGCTCCGCGGCAGCATCGTCCGTGAAAATAAATGCATTACATTAGTTTGAATAAGTAGATGTGAAGGCCATACGGACGTTAGGCGTGCCGTTGGCGGTGAAGCTGAGACAGG
>NW_013576408.1:1157-1846 GCF_000499745.2 Eimeria mitis
GCGTCTGTGTTCATGCGTGTGTAGGAGTTTGGTCAGCGGATGGCGGGCGCAAGGAACCGACAAACGGCACAGCATAGTTTACTGCAGGGTCGCGAATGCCACGGATCCATTTTTCAGGTGCATGCCGGGAAATTATAGTTACTGGGAAGAGCAGGAACGCTTTTGGGGCATGGGATGCCCAACAACCTGACGTGAGTTCCAGGTCGCGCCAAGTTCACCTTCTGGACCAGAGCGTACGATGATGCATTGTCTTCTTTGCAGCACTATCGACGTGACCAGAGCTCCGCTCTTAGCAGGAAACCCGCAGACTCCGCGGCCGCAACGTCCGTGAAAATAAATGCATTGCATTAGTTTCAATAAGTAGATGTGAAGGCCATATGGACGTTAAACGTGCCGTTGGTGGTGAAGCGGAGACAGGCGGAGCAGGCCACTTTTGCCTTCCGAAGCTGCCTGCAACACGAGAGTAAGTTTTCTACAAGCGTTGCCATGGAGTTAATTGACGCGGAACTGATATAGGTAGCTTACTCTCCAGCTAGTGCGTGGAACCTCGACGCATCAGCCTTCAGTAGTACAGATGCCTGATGGAGACAGGAGATAGGCAGGTGCCGGGTTTTCGTTCAATTTAGCGCTGGTCCAAATGACTATAAGCTTACTTCGAGGCTGGAAATTATGCTCAACGGTGCTTTGGA
>NW_013576409.1:0-539 GCF_000499745.2 Eimeria mitis
ATATATATATATATATATATATATATATATATATATATATATATATATATATATATATATGTGTATGTGTATATGTTCAGCTAGTAAAAGACACGGCATCAAAGGGTTTAGTATTAGAAGAAGACAAATAAAAACACAAATAAATAAATAAATAAATAAATAAATAAATAAATAAATAAATATAAATATATATATATATATATAAATACATGTGTGTGTGTGTATATATACAGCTAGTAAAGGACACGGCATCAAAGGGTTTAGTATTAGAAGAAGACAAATAAAAATAAATAAATATAAATAAACAAATAAATAAATAAATAAAAATATATATATATGTGTGTATGTGTGTATATACAGCTCGTAAAGGATACAGCATCAAAGGGTTTAGTATTAGAAGAAGCCAAATAAAAATAAATAAATATAAATAAACAAATAAATAAATAAATAAAAATATATATATATGTGTGTGTGTGTATATACAGCTCGTAAAGGATACAGCATCAAAGGGTTTAGTATTAGAAGAAGACAAATAAAAA
>NW_013576409.1:600-802 GCF_000499745.2 Eimeria mitis
ATATATATATATATATATATATATATATATACATGTGTGTGTATTTCTTCAGCTAGTAAAAGACACGGCATCAAAAGGTTTAGTATTAGAAGAAGACAAAGAGAAGCTGCTACAAATCCTCGACGAGCAGCAGTTTCGTTTATCTCGCTTCAGGCCCTGTCTCCTCCTCATCAGGCCCCAGGCCTGCTTCTTCCCCGCACAC
>NW_013576409.1:988-3203 GCF_000499745.2 Eimeria mitis
ATATATATATATATATATATATATATATATATATATATATATATATATATATATATATATATTTATGTTGTATATGCATGCATGCATGCATGCATGTATAGATGGATAGATGGATGGATGAATGAATGGATGGATGCAGTGTATATACTGCAACACCCCGGATTCAGTGCAGGCCTGTAATATGCATGCAGTGTATATACACCCCAGATACAGTGCATGCATGCATGCATGCATGCGTATGCATGCGTATGTATGCATGCATGCAGTGTATATACACACACTGCATGCGTTCTGTTTGTCTTTATTCTTTTTCGGGGTTGTTTGCTGGAGAGTCAACAGCTTCTCCCCATCCTTGCCGCAGGTTGGCTCAGGTGTATGTACACCCCGTGCATGCATGCATGCATGCATGCATGCATGCATGTATGCATGCATGCACGCATGCATGCATGCAGTGTATATGTAGATACACCCCAGCGTGAAGTTCAAACGCTGCACTTCGTACTGCAGCGGAGTGTGTATATATCTATATATATATAAATACAGTGTATGGATATATATATGTATATAATATATAGAGAAATATATATTTGTAATATATAGAGAATATATATTATATTTAATATATTTAGAATGTATATTATATATTATGTATATTTATATATGTATATTATATTTGTGTGGTTGCATATAAACACACATTTCGGGTGTACGTGCAGGGGTGTCAGTGGAGCCCCATATTTCAGGTGTATACGCAGCTATCGTTTGGGGTGTACAGAGCGGCTGTGAGATGCGAAAAAAGAATAAATAATTTAATTATTAATATTATATTTATTAAATAAAATTAAATTAAAAAAAAATAAAAAAAAAAAAAGAAAAAAAGAGGGGATACAGTTTGTGGTGTACAGGCACGCGCACCCAAACCCATTGGGGTGTATGGACACCTCAAGGGTCAACATATTTCCTATTTATTATTTTACTTTCTTTTCACTTTCACTTTCACTTTGTCTTCATCTCGGGTGTATGTACACCTCAAACACGACACACCGTAACGCACCGCACCGCCAGCTAGCTAGCTAGCTAGCTAGCTAGCTAGCCAGCTAGCTAGATAGCAATAGGATGGAGGAGCTTGTTTATGTTGCCCCAGAGCCCCCAAAATTAGCGCTGCTATGGGGTGTATGGAGGGGCTGAGAGAGCAGCAGTTTTAGGGTTTAGGGTTTAGGGTTTTGGGGTTTAGCTTTTTTTTTAATTTATTTTGATTCTTGTTTGATTCCCCTCTGTTTACTTGTTTGTCTCTATTGAGTGTAATTTCTTTTGTTTTATTTTTTATTTTTATTTTTTATTTGTTTTATTTTTTTTGTTTGTTTGTACTGTCCCTCTCCACCTTACCTACTCTCTATTTATTTATTTTTTTCTGTTTTTATTTGTTTGTTTATTTATTCTTAGTATTACTATCTCTTTGTTTCAGCTTTGTATTTGCTGCATCAATATATATATATATATATATATATATATATATGTATATATATATATATATATTTTGTTTAGGGTTTGATCTCAACGAAGAGAATGCATGCGGCTGTAGTTTGCGTTCGTCTGTGCTTTCACAGCTAGCCAGGCAGCTAGCTGTGGCTATCTGGGGTTACGTGTGGCTAGCTGTGGCTAGCTGTAGCTAGCTGTAGCTAGCTGTAGCTAGCTGCAGCTAGCTAGCAGCAGAGCTGCAGCAGCTGAGAGGGTTGCTTTGTGCTGCTGCAGCAGCAGCAAGGGTGGTGGTGTCGGGGGTCCTTCTGTTTGTCTTCTTGTTTTTTGTTTTGTATTTTAAACAAAAGCAGTTTATGTATTTTGTTTTGTTTTTATTTTCTCTTTTTTTTCTTTTTCTCTGCTGCTGCTGCATGTCGTTGGCTGCGCCGCTCCATGCGGCCAACTGCGAGCGCTCTCTGTACACTGCACGCAGGCACTCTATGGGGGTGTTTGCATGCAAAAAAAGGATAAAAATATATCAAAATGATCGTTAAAGAGTTAAAAAGAAGAAGTTTAGTATAAAAATTTCGTTTGGGGATTAAAAATAACCTAAAAACGAAGAAAAAGCTACACTGTCTGTTGTATTGCACTGGCTGCAGCTGCGTTGACACCACCCTGCGGGCGACTGGTTCGCCTCTCTCTGCATGCGGGGTTTGTTTCTTCGTTTGTTTTTTGTGTTTTGTTTGAATAAAATGAT
>NW_013576409.1:3303-4659 GCF_000499745.2 Eimeria mitis
TAACCTAAAAACGAAGAAAAAGCTACACTGTCTGTTGTATTGCACTGGCTGCAGCTGCGTTGACACCACCACCCTGCGGGCGACTGGTTCGCCTCTCTCTGCATGCGGGGGTTGTTTCTTCGTTTGTTTTTTGTGTTTTGTTTGAATAAAATGAATAAAAACTGCGGCATTTGGGGTTTTATTTTGTCTTTTTGTTGCTGCATCTGCTGCTCTCTCCTGCTGCAGCAGCTTGAAACAAGCTGCTGCGGCGCCTGCTCCCCGGTAGCTGGCTGCGGCTCATCAGCACTTTTGTTGTCGTTCTTCTCGTGATTTTTCCGTTTAAATAAATAAATATTTGAAAAATATACTTCATACACTTTCAAAAAAACCGTCAAACCGCGCCACAGCCCCCCCAATGAGCTCCCCTTCGGCGCCGCCCGCATAACACAAACCGACGCAGAGTGCTGCTGCGTTTACTGTCGTTCTGTGTTTATTTTGATGGAAAAGAGTTTATTTTAACTCTTTTCTGTTTATTTTCACTTTTTTATTTCTTTATTTTTGCTCTTTTCTCGCTCTCTTAGCCGCCACATGACCCCGCCTTCGGCTGCAACCCCTCCCTCTCTGCTGTCTGTCTGTTGCACTGCAACACACTACAGGGTTTAGTACAACCAGCAGCAGCAGCAGCAGCAGCAGCAGCAGCAGCAGCAGGAGCAGCAGCAGCAGCAGCAGCAGGAACAGGAGAAGTTGCAGCAGCCGCACAATCAACAGCAGCCATCAGCAGCAGCAGCGACAGCGACCCGTGCAACCGCTGCTGCAGCAGCAGCAGCAGCAGCAGCAGCAGCAGCAGGAGCAGCAGGAGCAGTGATGGATCTGCGTGCAGATCCTGGCGCTCTCCTTGGGAGTTCTTCTCCTGGGGTAGTAGTGGAATCTGAGTTGGGGGCCCCCGCATCAGGGGGGCCCCCGAGGGGCCCCAGGGGGGCCCCCAGGGGCCCCCGGGGCCCCTCTTGGCGACGAAATAAATGGGTTTGGTTGAGGGTACTGCGACGCAGCTTCATACACTGCTGCTTGGTGCTGCTGCTAGCAGCACAGGTGATGGGGGCTATACACATGAAAGGATACCCGGGGCTGGAGCTGCTGATTGCTTCGCTTACACCAGGCGTTACGCTTCTTTGTTTGTACGTATAAAATATTTTATGCTGTTGCTGTTGCTGCTGCTGCTGCTGCTGGTGCTGCTGCTGCTGCTGCTGCTGTTGCTGCTGTTGTTGATGTTGTTGCTGCTGCTGTTTTATTTCTTTAATTATAGCCTTTCTCTCTGCTGCTTCTCCTTGTAATTCATTTTCTGTATACACGTTGCTGCTGCTGCCGCTCCTCATCCTC
>NW_013576409.1:4759-5124 GCF_000499745.2 Eimeria mitis
TGTAATTCATTTTCTGTATACACGTTGCTGCTGCTGCCGCTCCTCATCCTCCTGCTGCTGCTGCTGCTGCTGCTGCTGCTGCTGCTGCAGGCTGCAGTGTTTGGCGGGTCGCTACCGGTTGCCGTGGTGTGTGGCGATAGAAGAGGTGGGGTTCGGGGCCATGGTGAGTGTGTTACTGGCGGTGGGGTTGGAGCTCAGCAGCGCGCTGCTGTTTGGGGAGCAGCTGCGGGTGTGTGCCCCGCCCCCCAGCAGCAGAGCTCCCTTTGCTGCAGCAGGAACAGCAGGAGTTAACTATCTGCAGCAGCAGCAGCTGCTGCTGCAGCAGCAGCTGCAGCAGCAGCAGCAGCAGCAGCAGCAGCAGCTGT
>NW_013576409.1:5224-6609 GCF_000499745.2 Eimeria mitis
GCCCCCCAGCAGCAGAGCTCCCTTTGCTGCAGCAGGAACAGCAGGAGTTAACTATCAGCAGCAGCAGCAGGGAGAAAATAATGCTCATACAGAACATATAGACAACTATCTGCAGCAATTCAAACAACAGCTGCAGCAGCAGCAGCAAGTGCTGCAGCAGCAGGAACAGCAGCAGCAGGAACAGCAGCAGCAAAACACACAAACCTCTCCATCCGCAGCAGCAGCAGCAGCAGCAGCAGCAGCAGGAGAAGCAGAAGCAGCAGCAGCAAGTGGTTTATCTTCTTTTTTCTTTCGGGGGTTGCTGGGGTCCCGAGCAGCAGATTGCGGCGTAAGGAGCCGTGGGGTGTATAGGCAGCTCCTTTCTCTTGTTGCTGCTGGTGATATGAATGTAAAAGCAGCAAAAGAAGAAAACACTGCAGCAGATATAAACCCTTATATTTGTACTCTCTTCATCTTCCTCTGTACGCAACACTAACACTCGAGGGTTTAGGGTTTAGGGTTTAGGGTTTATAGGGTTTATAGGGTTTATAGGGTTTAGGGTTTAGGGTTTAGGGTTTAGGGTTTAGTATTAGTGAATTTCAATACTTTAGGGTTTACCCTTTACCCTCTCTCTACCCGTTACTCTTTCCAATCTACAATTTAGGGTTTAGAACTCTAGAAATTTAGGGTTTAGGGTTTAGGGTTTAGGGTTTAGGGTTTAGGGTTTAGGGTTTAGGGTTTGTGTGTTGTATAGACATGATACTCTGCATTGGCTTCGCCGAAGAATTTTCAAAAGTAACAGCTATGCTGCTGCTGCGTCCTTCTCGTCTCCCCCACCCGCACGACTGGGTACAGGGGGCCCCCGCGCTGGGGGCCCCCGCGGTGGGGGCCCCCCTGGGGCCCCCCCCCATGGGGGCCCCGGCTATGGGGGGGCCCCCCATCGTGGGGGGCCCCTGGGGGTATGAAGAGATGTTTGGGGGGGAAGCAGAGAAAGAAGAGAATGCGTTTCATCATTATGTCTATCATCCGCTGTCGATGGTTGTTGGTGGTTGTTGTGCTGCTCTGGGGTAGGTTTGCTGCTGCTGCTGCTGCTGCTGCTGCTGTTGCTGTTGCTGCTTGTGGTGGTGGTGGTGGTGGTGGTGGTGCTGTTGCTGTTGCTGCTTGTGGTGGTAGTGGTGGTGGCGCTGTTGCTGCTGCTGTTGCTGCCTGTGGTGCTGGGGCTGTGCGTTGTGGTTGCATGCGTTGTCTGCGTTGCTGCTGCTGCTGCTGCTGCATGCATTAGTTATTTGTACAGTTGCTGCTGCTGCCTGTGTTCTTATGGGTTGCTGCTGCTGCTGCATTTGTTGTTAAACGTTGCTGCTGCTGCACTTATTCCTATCAATTGCTGCTGCTGCTGCTGCTACTGC
>NW_013576409.1:7979-8446 GCF_000499745.2 Eimeria mitis
CAGCAGCAGGGGGGGGAGGGGGAGGGGGAGGGGGAGGGGCTGTGAGAGGGAGAAATGCTGCTGCTGTTTTCCCTGCTGGGTTTACACCGACACAAGCATTTGCAGAGCAGCAGCAGCAGCAGCTGCTGCTGCAGCAGCAACTGCTGCAGCAGCAATTCGCCCCCATTCCTCCAGACACAGCTACATGGCAGCAGCGTGCTGCTGCACACCAGCAGCAGCGGCAGCAACAGCAGCAGCAGCAGCAGCAGCAGCAGCAGCAACAGCAGCAGCAGCAGCTTCTGTGTGCACCCATCTACCGCCAGTATGCTCCTATGCAGACCCCCCTGCTGTCGCAGCAGCAACGGCAGCAGCTGCAGCAGCAGCAGAGCAGCAGCAGCAGCAGCAGCAGCAGCAGCTAAAACTTCTGCTGCTTCTTCATCCACAGCTTTGCTGCTGCGCAGCCGCAGCAGCAATACACCCATTTTTAT
>NW_013576409.1:8511-8672 GCF_000499745.2 Eimeria mitis
TATATATATATATATATATATATATATATATATATATATATATATATATATATATTATATATGTATATATAATATACTTCTGTATATGTGTTTAGCGTGTAAGGCATGCAATACACATGTATATGTATATTTATACATATATATGTGTACTCGATGGCATT
>NW_013576409.1:8876-11095 GCF_000499745.2 Eimeria mitis
TATAATATAAATATATATTTTTTTATATATTTATAATATAAATATATATATATATATACTGCTACGTTTTAATTTGTACAAGGAGAGTACCGCCTTGCGTACATAAATATATAATATATGAAATATATAAATATAAATATAAATGTATAATATATATATAATATATAAATATATTATATATGTAATATATAAATATATTTATATATATATTATATATATATATATATTATATATCTTCAGCTCCTCTTTAAAAAAACTTTATTTAATTATCAATATTATATTACTACGTTAGGTGGGGTTGTTGTGTTTTTATTTTTTATATTTATATTTTCTTTATTTATATAATATAATATTTATATTTTCTTTATTTATGTATTATAATATTTATATTTTCTTTGTTTATGTAATATAATGTTTATATTTTCTTTGTTTATATATTATAATATTTATATTTTCTTTGTTTATGTATTGTAATGTTTATATTTTCTCTCTTTATGTAATATAATGTTTATATTTTCTTTATGTATATAATTTATATTTTCTTTATATATGTAACATAATATTTTCTTGCTTTATATAATATAATTTATATTTTCTGTATTTATATTTATTTATATAATATAATTTATATTTTCTGTATTTATATTTATTTATATAAAATAATTTATATTTTCTGTATTTATATTTATTTATATAAAATAATTTATATTTTCTTTATATTTATTGTTACTAACGCCGCTGCATGCGAAGAGCCGCCAGAGGAAACAATGCAGTATACAGCGGCGAGATTTTTCGTTTATGTTTGTTGCTTTTCTTTTTGTTTAAATATAATAAACTTTATTTATTATTTATTGTTATAATTTATTATATTTAAATACTTGTTTATTTATTTATTAGTATTAGTAATTATAATTATGAATTATTATTAAAAATAAATAAATAGTATTAATACCTCTTTTATGTTATATATATTACTAATACTAATAAATAAATATAATATATATTAATATATATTATTTAAATATAATAAATTATAATTTTTAATAATAATTCATAATTATAATAATATAGAGATAGAATTATTTGTACTACGACTTTTATTATTAATACTAAGGTTAAATATATATATATATATATATATATATATATATATATATATATATATGTATGTATGTATATATATATAATATATATATAATTAGTAGTATTTAGGGGGAGTCAACAATGCTTACATTTTTAATTACAACTACAATATTATTGATAGTAATAGTGAATAACTACAGAAACAGCAACAATTTATATTTATAATAATATTTGATAAGAATTAATATACTAGCTGGTGGTGGTTGGTGATGGTGGGGTTGTTGTATTGACGGCGTAAGCAGCCATATGTTTAAAAAACCGTTTCAGAGTTGAATAAAGGGAAAGTAGAAAAAGAAAAAGAGTTTAGGGTTTAGGGTTTAGGGTTTAGGGTTTAGGGTTGAAGGAGAGCATCAAATATATACAAATTACACAACAGAGAGAGAACAACAGAGAAGCTGCACCACGCCGCAGCTAAAGAAAGAAATAATAAAGGATATGGTATAGAAAGTATACATATGTTAAAACCTTTAATTTCTAAATAAAGGAAATATAAAAGAAAAAGTAATTCATAAAATATAATCCCCATCGTTTCATCTTCATGCTTCTTCTTCTGCCAATGCCTCTGGCTCGTATTCAATACGCATTCGTGTATTTTTCCCTGTAATATAGACCGCAACACAAAAACAAAATAGAATATATTTGCAAAAAGAAAGAAATAGATCAAAATTTATTCATAAAAAGAAGAAAAACATGAAAAAACACACAAAAAGAAAGCTGTAAGTCACCGAAACCACCACGAAACGCTGGGGTGTATAGGCACCTCATGCACTGCATTCAAAAGAAGAGAAAAAAAGAAGAGAAAGCAGAACAAAATGAAAATATTTTAAAATATTTTTTATGGATAAGTATATAAATATATTATTTCTTACTTTTTGCTGCTTGTCTACGCAAAGCTGCGACGGGAACACTCTGTTTTTCTCTGCTTTCTCTCTGCGTTTCAACTTTTCTTTTTCTCTGAATAGCATCAGTTTCATGAAGTTCCTCGACATCCAGTAAGCGTTGAGTTGTTTCTTTTGCTTTTTTTGCTATTTTTAATGTTTTTTCTTCAGATATATCTTCTATTTCGTCGTCAGTTT
>NW_013576409.1:11195-11702 GCF_000499745.2 Eimeria mitis
AGTTTCTTTTGCTTTTTTTGCTATTTTTAATGTTTTTTCTTCAGATATATCTTCTATTTCGTCGTCAGTTTCCTCTATTTCGGACCCTGAACTTGAAAAAGAAAACTCATCACTGCTGGATAAAGAACCCTCGCTATCTTCATCAGAACCAAGGTCAGATACATTCATTTCTTCTTCGTCTGTATCTGCCGCAGCCTCAAACCGAATAGCGCCTACAAACAAATACACAATAAAAAAAACAAAACAAAAAATTCAAATAAAGTAAACAATAGGCTCCCTGTAACTCGCTGCATTCATAGACATATACATCTCTATTTATACAAGCATACATATAAAATATACTAAATATAGAATATATATATATAATTATATGTATAATATATATACTATAGACAGAAACGTCCGTGCTCAAAAACAAAATACGAAGGGGTATATCAATTGAACAGTATATATATATATATATATATATATATATATATATATATATATATATATATATATATATAT
>NW_013576409.1:11715-15743 GCF_000499745.2 Eimeria mitis
TGCATACAGTTGAATAAAGTTGAATATATAAATTAGAGAGAAATAAATTACCTGTTTCTGCTGCTTTGGCCTCTGTAACTTCTGGCGCTTCTTTTTCTTCTTCTGGTTCCTCTTCTCTTAGTCTATGTTCGTTATATAAATCTCCATACACACCCTACAACAAAATACAAAAAAATATTAAAAAATAAACACTCAATAACTTTGATTATATAAACAGAAGAAAACAATCAAACAGCAGATGCAGGTGGAGTTTAGAAGGGCCGCGGAGGCCGCAGGGGCGCTACCCAAGTGCAATAGCAGCAGCAGCAACAGCAGCAACAGCAGCAGCAGCAGCAGCAGCAGCAGCAGCAAAACGGCAGCATCAACAGGAGCAGCAGCAGCAGCAACAATGCAGTAGCAGCAAGAGCAAAGCATCAGCGAAAAAAAAAAAACAGCAGCAGCAGCAACGACGCAGCAGCAGTAACAACACTACCGACAGCAACAGCAGCAACCCAGCAGCAGCAGCAGCAGCAGCAGCAGCAGCAGCAGCAGCATCTATGACCTGGTGCAGTCTCTTAAGAAGCTCATCCTCAATGACATCTTCGATGTGAGCAGCAACCAACGCTTTCTTTTCTCGTGCTGCTTCTCTTCTTTCTGTTTTCTTTTTAACTCCTTCTAGTTTCTCTCTAAAAACAAAACGCAGCAAAAACAACAAACAAATTCAATAAATATAAACAAAAAAAAACACAAAAGAGAAGGATGTTTCGGTGTTTCTGCTGCAGTTATGCTGTAGCCGTTGCTCCTGCTCCTGCTGCTGCTTCTCTCGCCACTCCTGTGCTGTTGCTGTTCCTCTTGCTGCTGCTGCTACTGCTGCTGCTACTGCTGCTGCTGCTACTGCTGCTGCTACTGCTGCTACTGCTGCTGCTGCTACTGCTGCTGCTGCTGCTGCTGCTGCTGCTGCTGCTGCATTTGTTGCTGACTTGGGTTTGAGTTCAAGTTTCCTCATTCTATCGATCATATGTTTGAGTTTGATGGTTCTTCTTTTGCATCTTTCAATTTGGTGTTTTGGGTAAACATTTTTCATGTGTTTATCGATTGTTTTTTTAGCGTCAGGTATATTTCTAGAAAGTTTAATTCTCTCCCATAAACGATTGGGTAGATGAGCTCGTTCAACTGTCTTCAAACAAAGATATAGCTTTCCTTTATCCTCAACAACAGTACCGTAATTACTATTAGCTAGGGGGCAGCTCACTCTATTACATTTCCCCGTTACGTTATATTCATTGCTGCAGAAATCCTCACGATCTGTTGTTCTCTTAAAAGAACAAAAATGCTTGTTTATTACCTCCCATATCACGTCGTCGTTCTGCATCGTCGATGGCCGCGGCGATGCGCGCGGTGTACGTACACCCGGGGAAACCCGAGAAATATGAGAGGCGAAACGCCTTTTTTTCTCACCTCTTTAACCCTTAATATCTATATATATATTTTAAATATACAAAAAAAAAAGAAGAAACGCCTGGGGCCCCCAAAGGCCGAGGAGGCCCCACCACCCCACGGTCAGGGGAGGGTCTTCTGCTTTGTAAGTACCGCAGGATTTGTTGTTTTTTCTTTCGTTTTCTTCATCTGAAAACAAATATATTCAAAACAAAAAGAAGTGTGCGGCTGCTTCTCTCTCTCCTCAATATCAACGATGCAGAATCTCTCGATGCGGTCAGCAGCCGCATGAAAAAGACTATAGGGCTGGTGATCCGACGAGTAAAGTCACAATCCAAAATAAGTTATTTAAATAAATAAAAGAATGTTTGTTTTTAATGCATTTCATGTAAAAATAAAATGAAAATACGAACAGATCATTCTCCAGTGTATCTGCAGCTTACTGGTAACACCGCGACCCCGGCAGCCCCGTTGCTGGTTGTGGTTTCTTCAGGTGTATGCGGTTTGAATTTGGTGTTTCGTTGAAATATACTTCATTTAATTTCATTTATTTACAATATTTAAACTCTAAAACTGTTGAAATCGCATTTGAAAACGCCAGACATGCAGAAAGCTGTCGTTGAGGCGGCCGTCGGGCGAATCCCTGTAAAGCAAGGAGGCAAGGAGAAACCTAAAAAAAAAAAGAAAGATATAAGTATTTTGAGTGTTTTGATGAGTAATTAAGTGAATATACACTGGAATTAAGGAGTTATTCGTGATTTTTTTCTCTTTTTTTTATGCGCTCAGGCCGCCTCTTGTATGAGTGGGAACAAGACCTTTCTGACGTTCATATGTATCTCTCTCCCCCGCCAAATACAAAAGCCAAAGAACTTCAAATTCAAATACACCCCAATCGTCTGCGAGTTGGTTTAATAGGAAACCCTCCACTCTTCGACGTAAGCAGACTGACATATGTCTCAGCTGTCTATACACCTCACCAGCGTATTACTATTCACTCATGAATTGCAAATTCTGTACTGCATTTGTTTCGGGTTTCGCCGTCAAACCCTAAACCCTAAACCCTAAACCCTAAACCCTAAAGTATTTAAAGCTTCATCTTTACTTGTGTGGCCTACCCTTTTGTACTCGTACGAAAGACGACGTTTATCTCCATTTGCTGCGTCAGGATATACAAATAATAATAAAACATAATAATAATTTTACTGTTCTCTTTTTTCTCTGTTTATTTCTCGGGGGGAAAGGGGGGAAATGTAACGATACTTGAATGCAGGTGTTTTTAGTCAAACCATTTGCTGCTTTATATGTGATGCTGCTGCTGCTGCTGCTGCTGCTGCTGTTGTTACAGCTGTTGCTGCTGCTGTTGCTGCTGCTGTTGCTGCATAAAGAAGCGCAAGAGCGCCGAGATAAGTCTGGCTGTTCGTGTCTTTGTATTATTTTTTAATCTGAAAATATAATATTAGATAGATATATATACATCTGCCTTGAATGCTTTCTCTTGGTTTATCTGGGTTTACTCGAATCCTGTGAAGCGTTTTATTCTGCATATAATATTATTAAATATTTTAAATTACTTATTTTATTTTATTTTATTTTAATTTATTTTATTTTATTTTATTTTATTTTATTTTGTTTTTTACTTGACTAAGAAGAGAAATTCTTAATCTTTTTTTTGTATTTTTTTCTGTTTGCTTTGCCCCAGGAGGAACTCTCATCTACCGTTGAAACTTCTGCGTCTTTTTGGATGCTGGGTGCGAAATAAAGAAATATATTTATATTTATATTTATATTTATATTTATATTTATATTTATATTTATATTTATATTTATATTTATATTTGTATTTATATTTATATTTATATTTATATTTATATTTATATTTATATTTATATTTATATTTATATTTATATTATATTTATATTATGATAGATATTTTTGCGTGTATGCATTCACTGTTAGCTCAGTAAAGAGCAATCTATAGCTGTATTTTTCTCGTTTTATTTTCAACGTTTTTTTGAATTTAAAAAGAAACTAAAAACTTTTTTTGTTTTTATTTGGGAATTAGTTTATTTTCGTTTTATATTTATTTGTATTTTTTTGTTTTAATTTGCTTTTTTGGGGTTAATGCATTTACATATACTGCAGCGCAACGACAGAGGAAGCGTCCTGTTCACGTTGTGTTTCCTCATTTAAAAAAACCCAAATTTATTTATAATTGATGAAATTAATATAAAATAAAATAAATATATTTATTTTTGAGAAAAATATTCATAAATAATGTATTTATTTCGCTGTTTCTCTGTTTTTTTTTTTTAATACAGAAGATGGAGAGCTGCATATACAGCTGGGAAAAATGCGAAAAGGAGAAGTTTGGAAATCCTTACTCAAAGGACACGAACCCCTCAACCCTCTAGCTAAAGTAATTAATTTATTTTTAATTTAATTATAATTATAATTATTATAATTAATTTAATTATAAGTAAATATATTAATTATTAAATCAACAAACTAGGGAATCAACGCATTATGAATTGCCTTAATAATGAATTAGTTTAATGTATATACACATAATATATATATATATATATATATATATATATATATATATATATATA
>NW_013576409.1:15773-16308 GCF_000499745.2 Eimeria mitis
TTATGAATATATTTATTTTTGTATTGCATATATTGAATATGTGAATGGCTGGATATCCTTTGGCTGGTGTGGTTTTCTTTACAATTAAATCGATTGAATTAATAATTTTTTTTAATTTGTTTATCTTTTTGTTGTTTTAACATTTTATTTTTTTATTTTATTTATTTATTTTATTTTAAAAACAAAAAAATATGTGTGCGAGTGGCGGTGCTGCAGGAAGAAGTTCAGAAAAAATTGATGCTGGAGCGTTTCGGGGAGGAGGTGAGTTTCTTAAGGAGTTGAAAATAATATTATATATTTTTTTATTTATATTTATAATTTTATTTTAAGGAGTTGAAAATAATATTATTTATATTTTTTTATTTATATTTATAATTTTATTTTTTTATAATTTTATTTGTTTTGTTTTCATGTGCCTAGGCTAAAAAATAATAACAATTTGAAAGAACAAGTTTATACCATATATATATCGTATATATATATATATATATATATATATATATATATATATATATATATATATATATATATATAT
>NW_013576409.1:16335-17084 GCF_000499745.2 Eimeria mitis
GACAATAAAAGACGATTTGCTTTTATATAACCAATTATTATTATTTATTTGCGTTTTTTAATAAATGTATTTTCATGTGTTTATTGTAATTTATTTTTATTTTTTTTTTGCTTTTTTGTTTGTTTTCTTTCTCAGCATCCCGGCTTCGACTTTTCAAATGCCACGTTTTCGGGTATGAGTATATTTATATTTTATTTTTATTTATTTTTATTTTTTTTGTTTATTTATTTTAGTTTTTTATTGATTGCGTTGATATGTTTCTTTATAGTGTTCATTTATATTAGTTATTTATTTTGTTGTATTTCCCCGTTTCCTTATCATATAAACAAATACATTAAATACAATATATGTATTCATCTATTGTATTTATTTATTATTTTGTCTTTTTTTATTTTATTTGTTCGTATATAATGTTTTTATTATTTATTTTGTTTATACGTTCCTTTCTATGTTTATGTATACTGAATTCCGTGCATTGCGTCGCACATCTATCTTTCTGTATTGTTACATTTGTATTTATTGTTTTTGTTTTAATTATTTTTTTTAATTTATTTGTTTTGTTTTGTTGCTATTCCTCTTTTTAATTTTCTTTTTTTTTGATTTCTGCTGCAGGCTCAGCCCCCGACCCCCGAAAATTTTTGGGTGGCATTTCGTACAAATGAATAACGAAATTTCCTCTATACAGTGCAGTTAACATACTATAATATATATATATATATATATATATATATATATATATATATATATAT
>NW_013576409.1:17122-17298 GCF_000499745.2 Eimeria mitis
GGGATACTACTGTGATTAACATGTATATTTTAATTCTAGACTGAGGGAGTCGCAGTTGAGGGTTTTTGTTTTTCTTCTTTTCCGCGTTCTCTGTTTTTGAATTTGTCTGTATTGAAATAATTTATAATTTATAATTTATTTGCGCCTGGCATATATATATCCTATCGGCTTGGTAT
>NW_013576409.1:17422-19284 GCF_000499745.2 Eimeria mitis
ACTCTGTCGATCCGGTCTCCGGTGTACATACACCGCGTGCATGAACAGCATACAACGAACCCTTTTGTTTCCTTCTCTTGCACTTTTGTTTTTTGAAAATTTCGTTTTCAGTCTGGATGCAGAAACAGCCTCAAAACAACAATGTGGTTGTTTTGTTATGCAACTAGAATAAGAACAATAAGAACGTGTTTATTATCCTTGTAGCAACAATACACCATTTATTTTATTATTATTACTAAAATAGTAATAATAAAAAGAATAAATTATGTTTCGTTGTTTATGAATGGTTCTATATACAATAGCAGCAAGAAGCACTGCACTGATATAGACACCAATGGTGTTGCTGTTGCCGCATACTTTTTCAGGTTTCGTTTTTGTTTTAATTTTAATTTTTGTTTTTGTTTTAATTTCTTCTTTTGATTTATTTTTAGTTTTTGTAGCCGCGGGATTTTCTGCGGCCACGGGCCATCTCGAATTTCCTTCCCTTTGAGCGGACGTACGGCTTCGTATGCGAGTGCGGCGTACCTGAAATAAAACAACAAAAGAAAAAAAATACAAATAAAATAAATAATATAAATACTTTTTTATTCATATATGTATATAATATATACTATGTGCAGTACACGCACAGCTAAATCCCCAACAAAAGAAGAATGAAAACACCCAACCTCAATACAAACCCCAACAACATAATACATACACATATAAAATTAACATAAAGTACAAACAAATAACAAAAAAGAAGAGATATCCTAGAAACCTCGCCGAAAACAACACAAACCCTAAACCCTGAAAGATGTACAACAGCGTCACGTAAACCCTTGAAAAAAAAACATGAAAAGAAGAAAACGAGTGTGTTTATGAATGGAAACAAAGACGAACCGGGTGCTGGGCCGAAATGTTTATCTGTTTCCCTCAGTATTGAGCCTCTGAGGAGAACACAATGAGAACCTTTTGGTGATCTTAATGCTAATTGATCAAAAGTTAAACATTCTCCTCCTGCTGCAACAATTCGCCGCCGAGCCGTTTCAGAAAAACGAAGGGCACAAACAGACATCTTGGGGATTTCCAGCGTACGCGGGTCATCTGCAGCACCAAAAAAAAAACAAAAAAAAACAAAAAAAAAAAATAATTTTACACTTTTATACATAGAAACAAACAAATATACTACTTGAAATCTATATTTACTCGTATTCTGAAAAAAAATTCAACTCCGCGTTTGCTGCTTTCTCGCAGCTACTGAAACTTGAATTTCGTGTTTATGAATTAAACAGCTGCAACTTTGTCTAGGGGGATATAGAAAGGGAATTGAAAAAGGTAGAAAAGGCAGTGATAAAAAGAATGAATAAACAGAATGAATAGAGGTAGGAGAGAATAAGAAGAACAGAAAGCAGAAGAAACGAAGAAATTACGAGTAAAACGCAGGAGTAGGACAAAAGAACAAGAAAAGGAATTAAAAGGATGAATAACATAAGAAATAATAGAAAGGATTGAAAAAATGATAAAAAGAAGAAAATAGAAATAACTATAAACACATACCCACGATGCTACCGACACAAACAGCGGTTTTGTTTTCTTCTTTTCTCATTCTCATGCTCAGCTTAGAGAGAGAAAGAGGCGCACGAAGACGACGAGGAGCCATCAGTCTTTTCAATATAACTTTGTTAAAGTCGCTGTTCGTGCGGCGGGCCAAAAACTGGTAAAGCTGAAACAAAAAAAAATAAACAAAAGGCAAGAGAAAGAATCTAAGCCATGCAACGATCAAGGAAATATGCAGCAGTATCCCCTGTATTTCAAATATATATATATATATATATATATATATATATATATATATATATATATATATATATATATATATA
>NW_013576409.1:19306-20571 GCF_000499745.2 Eimeria mitis
AGCCGTACCTTGACAGCCAGCCTGAGATAGGGGTTTTGGGAGACGAGAGCTCGTCTTCCATGTTTCTTTGTGCGGCCTCTGTCTTTCAAGTCAATCCCCTGTACACAGCAGCAGCAGCAGCAGCAGCAGCAGCAGCAGCAGCAAGAGAAGCGATCAGCATTCATTTCAGAGCTCGGAGGACTGAAAAAGCAACAAGAAGAAAGCTGGAGTATACCCAAGAGCTGCCTTGTAGATAAACCCGTGCAGAAGAGAAACCAAAACACAACACGGAACACAACAACAACAACAACGATGCAAAACATGTGCGAAACCGCACGACAGATGCATCTATATAACCACCCAGATCCACTGAATCTATTAAAATTAAATAAATATTATATCTTCAAATATACATCAAAAAAAAACGGAGTCTTTCATCCACAGCCTGAAATCGTTTCAGCAGGCTGGCGGCCGCGCTCCCCGCAGGGAGGGGGGAACTGCGGCGGTAACCGGAGAAAGCTCGTGCTTAAACCGAAAAACAAAAACACTCAAACGAAAAAAACTAACATGCATGAATAAATATCCATGAAAAGCGGAGAAAAACGAGAAAAAACCCCACACGATTGGCCGTCAGGCGGCGCAGAAGACGGAAATCGCGAGAGAGGGAAAGCTCACCATTTTCGTCTCTGTCTGTTGAGTGGCCTTAGAACAGAGAAAGTAAAAAGAATATCTCAAAGAGATAAAGCCACTGCCGCCTTTTATCGTTCTTCTTTCCCTATTTATCTAAACCCCTCAACATGAACACCAGGCGGAGCCCCAAGCCCCGCAATCTGCATGCTGCGTGAGGCCCCACACAGTACGCACAGCCAAAGACCAAGTTCCTTCTACAACAAAAATTCAATTGCATTTAATTACTTTTAAATGTTTGAAACTTTATCTCCTTCGAATGTGGCTTTCGTTTCGGGCTAGTGTGTCGGCAATCGCACGGAAAATTCACTTTCCCCCCGCATACAGCATTCAAGAAAACAAAGGAAATATGTTACTTATAAGCATATTCACGTTTCCACACTTTTTCAGTATACGGAGTTAGTGAAAGCATCGATGAGAACCTTAGGTGTGCTCCCTCACGTCACTGCTCTAACGAGAATCCTCGCTTTTATCTGAAACATTTTAACTTCACCGCAGCACACGACTCTCACACATATATAAAATTTCTCGAAAAAACTGCTGAAATAGTTTTTTGTATCCAAGCTTTCCGGGGTCAGCAGCCCAAGATCCTGGGTTTC
>NW_013576409.1:20671-21852 GCF_000499745.2 Eimeria mitis
AGAAGCGGCATGGCTTGAGTTGTACAATACCCTGGTGCAGCTACTGTTGCAGCGCAGCAGCATCTGAATACACAGCGAAACTCACTTTATTGAATGAAATAATACTCTAAATATTTATTGAACACTTTTTAATATTTAATATGCTGCCAGAGAGCAAGTATAAGCACATGAAACAAACTTGTTGCAGCCACCCTACAACAATAGATATACCCAGCAGCCAGGTTAAACACTCTATGCTGCTGTATTCAAGCTCAGGTTCTGCACTGTTGAGTCTCAGAGTTTTCATATGTAATTTTATATGATTGCTTCGCACAGGTAACCCACTCAGTAACTCGCTAGTATCGTCGTTCTCTTCTCTCTATAACGAAATATTCTGGTTTTCTATTCCGCGCATACACGTGCCTCGAGGATCTCAGTCTTCTCCAGTTTCTTCTTTTCATGATGAAGTTTTTTTGTTATCTGAGGTAAATTCAATGAAATTTATAATATCACTTTTATGTTACTTTTATGTTGAGGTGAATCCTTCGGTCTATGCTGTCGCGTAGCTCATGGTGGGCCCTCAATAAGATAGCCGATGCAGAATAAAGTTATTCTATGGGGATTAAATAGAAACGAGTATATTTGTTTTGTGACTATGATTATTTTTCTGCTTTTATCTGCGCAATTCACTCTAAAAATAGCAGCAACTCATCGCCGCTACCACAACACTTTCACTGCCTTCGTATAAAAACAAATTTAGGTTTAGGTTTCAGAGTTTCTAGCTAGCTTACCCTGTCCCCTGTGTATGAGCGCGGCGGCTGAAAGCGGCCCCCAATACAGTTGAAGGGCCCACCCTGTTGTACAGGTTCATGGCAAGGACGTGCGTCTCTCTGTGGCGGCAGCAACAAACATAAACAAACCCATCACCATCTCTTCCTCTCCTTTATTCCTCTTTTTTTTCCTTTCGGTTTTTGGGGGGACCCAGCACACGAGGGCGTGTGCTGTGCTTGAGAGAGAGAAAGAGAGAGGGGGAGGAGCTGTAGGATACTTTGTCTAGAGTTGCTGCATGCATTTATACTGTCTAGCACTCATAAGCCACACAGGCACAAGAGAATTGTTTACGGTGTCAGTGAATGCAGCAAGGGGGGGGCGCTGAGTTTGTATGGGTGAGAGGCAGCCCTGCAGAGCTACGCACGGGGAGC
>NW_013576409.1:21911-23150 GCF_000499745.2 Eimeria mitis
TTGCCTTCGCCTCGGATACAACCGCCAGCTGCGTCTCTCTATATAGAATTATATTGAGGAACTTCTCTGGGTGTAGTAGTAGCCGTTGAGACGCTGAGTCGTAGATGCCTGGGGAGAGGAGAGAAAGCTGCCTCGTGCTGAGGTTTCTTCTTTCAAGTTTATTAAATATATTGCATAGCATGAAGGTCCTTCTTTGTCTTTATAAAGAGGAATCCTCGCTAGAGAAAGGGGGGAGTTGCACCGTTGTAGTTTGAGTTAGACAACAGAAGATCTACAGCTTTCTGGTATCCTGGTGAGGGATTATGAAGGCTAGAAGGATGAAGTTTTCTTTTTATATTTTTTAAAGTGATTCCGTGCATGTATCTAGTCTCAGCCCCCCATTGCAACTTTCGTGTATATACTACCCTTTTGTATTTTTGTTTGGGGGGCATGCAGTTATGTTAATTGAAGCGTAATTGTGGGTTTCTTTAGCTTGTCTACCGTCTAGAATTAATATGTTAAACTATTTATTTGTGATGAGAAAAGTTTCTAGCCTTGAACAAGAAAGACAGAATGCAGCACAGGTGTGGGGTGTTCGTGTTTCAGGTGTATCGACACCGCAGCCGCCGCAGCAGCAGCAGCGTTGGTGAGTGGAGCTGATGAAGGAATTTTTTTTTATTCTTTTCTTGTATTTTCATCTTTTTTTACTGAATTTGTTGCAGTAAAAACGTTTGTAAAAATATATAAAAATAAAGTGAAGAGATGATGCCGACCGCACGGACGCCGCCCGAGTTCGTGGCCTGTAGGAGAGGTTTGGTAAGCGTGATGAATATAAATAATTTATTCTTTTTTATTTAATTTATTTAATTTGGGTATAGGTTTCCATCGATATATGAAAGTGTTTGCTGCATTTTTTTCTCGCTTTCGGCTGTACACCATGGCGCTGTACGTACACTCCGTCTGGTTACAAGCCGGCGACAAGTAGAAGGAAATCCTTCTCAGCAATTCATTTTCATTTCTTCTTTTCTTTTCATTGCTTGAGGCTTTATTGTAGATGTACCCGCAGCTGTCACGCACCAGACGAGCTGCATATGTGCTACTTTTTTTCTCGGCGTAAACCCTAAACCCTAAACCCTAAACCCCAATTTCTTTTCTTTATTTCTCTCTTCACACTTGTGTAGAGAGTTTTTAAAAAAAAAGAAAGCAAAAAGCATCTCTGTTTTCCCCTCTGGTGTCTGTACACCTCAATCTGAGGCACAG
>NW_013576409.1:23250-23646 GCF_000499745.2 Eimeria mitis
TTCTCGGCGTAAACCCTAAACCCTAAACCCTAAACCCCAATTTCTTTTGTTTATTTCTCTCTTCACACTTTTGTAGAGAGTTTTTAAAAAAAAAAGAAAGCAAAAAGCATCTCTGTTTTCCCCTCTGGTGTCTGTACACCTCAATCTGAGGCACAGGGCCCGGCGTTATTAGTAGAACGGCTTTCACTCATTTTTGTTTTTTTTTGAATTTTCATGAAATATGAAATGAGTGAAGACCAACAGCCGCACCAGCCGCTGCTGCACCCCATCGCCTCGGAGCAGTTGGGTGTACATACACCCCAACGAGATGCAGCCGAAACAGCTTTCAGTATGATACCCCATACACCGCAGACCCAGTTAAGGGGTATTCATCAGCTCGATATGACGCACAATACA
>NW_013576409.1:23746-25021 GCF_000499745.2 Eimeria mitis
CCCAGCCGCTGCTGCACCCCATCGCCTCGGAGCAGTTGGGTGTACATACACCCCAACGAGATGCAGCCGCAACAGCTTCCAGTATGATACCCCATACACCGCAGACCCAGTTAAGGGGTATTCATCAGCTCGATATGACGCACAATACATTCACAGACGGCCCCCTTTTATCTATGCAGCAGCAGCAGCAGCAGCAACAGCAGCAGCAGCAGCAGCATATGATGCTGCTGCAGCAGCACCACCAGCAACAGCAGCAGCAGGAAAGGGATCAACCAAGCCAGCCGCAACAACAGCAGCTGCAGCAATTCCTGGTGGATCCGCTGCAGCAACAGCAGCAACAGCAACAGCAGCAGCAGCAACAGCAGCAGCAGCAGCAGCAGGTGAACTGTGTGTTCCCTGCTGACTCCTCTGGTTGTATAACGGCTCCTGCGGCTATCTCTGCGTGTTTTTCTTCTTCTATTTCATCACAGGGTGAATTGATTTATCCTAAAGCAACAAATTCTTCTCTGCAACAAAAAGAAGAAGAGGAAGGGTCTTCAGCAGCAGCACCTCAGGTGTATGTACAGCTCAACCCGCAGCCTCCTTCACCCCCTCAACAACAGTCCCCGCAGCAGGCCGTCCACCAGTACCCGCAGCAGCAGCAACAGCAGCAACAGCAGGAGCAGCAGCAGCAATCATGGCTGTCGCCTGTGCAGCAACAGCAGCAGCAGTTGCAGCAGCAGCACCAGCAGCAGCAGCAGCAGCAGCAGCAGCAGTTGCTGCTGCAGCATGTACCTGTACGGTATGATTCTGAGTTAGAGATGTGGGTGGTTGTTGTTCCTCTGGTTGGTTCTCGGCATTTGTTGTTTTCTTCGAAATATTGCGTGAGAAAGAGAGGCTTTGAGGAGGCAAAGAGAAGGGCTCTAGCAGCATACAGACGTTTCCTGCAGCATCATTCACCTGCTGCTGCTGCTGCTGCTGCCGCTGCTGCTGCTGCTGCTGCTGCTGCTGCTGCTGCTGGAGTCAAAAGGACAGAAGCAGCTTTCGTTAAACAACCAGAACCAACTAATGAACCCTCTATCTTCTTCTCATCAGCCAAAGAGGTGTTTAATTCTTGCTGCTGCTGTTGCTGCTGCTGCTGCTGCTGCTGCTGTTGCTCATGTTACTGCAGATTGCTGTTGCTGCTGTTGTTGTTGTTGGATTCTGTCTATTTGTTTGTGTATTTGTTTTTTGTTTTTTTGTTTGTTTTTCTTCTTTTTCAGGCCTGGTGTACGCAGTGGTATGAAGGGACGAAAC
>NW_013576409.1:25121-32456 GCF_000499745.2 Eimeria mitis
CTGCTGCTGTTGCTGCTGCTGCTGCTGCTGTTGCTGTTGCTCATGTTGCTGCAGATTGCTGCTGCTTCTGTTGTTGTTGTTGGATTCTGTCTATTTGTTTGTGTATTTATTTTTTGTTTTTTTGTTTGTTTTTCTTCTTTTTCAGGCCTGGTGTACGCAGTGGTATGAAGGGACGAAACGAGTGTTTAAATCCTTCTCTTGCAGAGTATGTTTATTTGGGGTGTATGTACAGCTTATTATGGATGTTTTATAATTTTCATATTTCGGGTGTATGTGCAGCTTATTGGGAATGTGTTATAATAAACTTATTTGGGGTGTATGTGCAGCTCATTGGGGGTGTGTTCTTCTGCTGCTGTTTGGGGTGTATACGCTGCATAGTTACCGTGCAAGTGTTGAATTATGACGTTTCGATACTAATTTTTAATTTATTTCTGGTGTATGTGCAGCTTTGTTTTGTTTGTTTGGGGTGTACATACAGCTCATACGAGGTGTTTATGCGGCGCGTTCAGGGTGTGGGTATTATACATGAATGTGTTCTCGTTTCTTTTTGTTTTGCTTTCCAGTACAGTTGAACCTACATGCACATATAGATTTATTTACGTATTTATTTATTTATTTATTTGTGTTTTGCGTGGGTTGTTCAGGTGTATGGACAGCTGTCAGAGCCCCTGTGTCGCTGGTTTTGGGGTGTAGTAAAACAACAGGGAAAGCGGCCGTCTTCATTGGAAGTGCGTTTGCAGTGCGCTCGTCTTTTATCGGTTTCTGGTTCTCTCAAAGATAACAACAATATTATTTCTTCTTCTATTTCTCCCTGTAACTACAGAGAAAACAACAACAAACAACAAGAAACAAACCACGAAATATCAACACAGAACAACATACAACTACAAAATAATTTCGGCTGTCATCCATCGCAGTCATCCAAGCAGCTGCCGGAAACTGCTGCTTCATTTGCCCCTTCACAAACAGTACCCACGCTGTTGAGCCCCCCTGCAGCAGCAGCAGGAACCGCTGCCACTGCTGCTGCTGGTGCTGCTGCTGCTGCTGCTGCTGTTGTTGGAGAGAATAGTGCTCCTCTCACTGCTTTCGCGCAGCCGCTTGCGGGGCCTGTGCATCAGCTACCGCCAGACGACCCAGCGGGAACCACAGCAATGAATGAAGAGGAAGACATCAGCAGCAGAAGCAGCAGCAGGAGTAACCTCTTTACAATTGGCTGCTAGTTGCAGCTGCCCCCGCAGCAGGATTCCAAGGCAAAGAACGTATTCAATTTGTTGTTAGTATTCTTTTTGACTGTTCTTTATATTCCTCTCAGCTCGATGATCTGATAAACACTCGCACTGTACAGACACCTCACGGCTCCTCTTCAGGCCGCTTTCTGTTTCTTTGGTGGCCCAAAGACAGTTTAGCCGTACCCGAGGGAATTTGTATTTTATGAAAACTTTTCTTCTTTTCAAAACGCATTTTGTTGTTTAACAAACTTTTAATTGTTTTTCTTTGACTGTCGTCCATCGCTTTGCTTCACTTATTACTCTTTTTCTTGAAAAAAAAAAAAAAAAAAAAAAAGATTNAAAAAAAAAAAAAAAAAAAAAAACAGATTCAAATTTCCTCAACAGCCACAAAAAATTTTTTCGTGGTATACTGCAACTCTAGAAGGTTTCGGTGCAAATGCGGTGTACATACAGCGGGTGTTTGTTGATCTTCTTTCGCATTCTTTTTATTGAATACAGCTTCGAATTCTCTTCTCGTTGTATATTCATATCATGTGGCGGCTGTGGCGGTTTGTTTGTCTTGCTGTGTGATTCAGCAGTAACAAAGAAGTTGCTGTGTTTCAGTCTTCGCTTTCAGAATGTATAGAATGTTTTCTTCGTCTGCATATCAGTTTCTTTCTCCATATTTAAAATAATTTTCATAGAAACTGAAAAAAAACCACACTAAATGTGGACTAAGCAGTGAACAGATACAAACTTGAACACTGCTCAACGAAACAATATTGCATGCATATATGCTAACTCCAATTCAAAAAAGCTAAAAAATATTCATTTTAATGATTTGTTTCGTATAATTATAATGCATTTCAACTCGCTATCCGCGTTTCTTTCAGCTGTACTGCGCTTGCTCTCTCAGTTACCTTCAAGAGGGGCCCTTAGATGCCGGATGATCCCAGGAATAAATAAATAAATAAATAAATAAATAAATAAATAAGTGATGAGTTTGAATATTGTTCAGCGCCACGCGTTGCGGCATATTCTGCGCATTCTTAGCGGTATTATAAGACTTTTCTTTATTTTATTAAAACGGATCTAAGCAAAGGTATATGTACATCCAAGATTAACTCTACAAGCATACTTATATATATATATATATATATATATATATATATTGAGCAGATTGAAATATAAGTTTATTTCTGCCTCTGGTTACTCCTAGGGGTTGACGTAGAGGGCCCCCATGGTTGAGAGAGAAGCGCCGTAGCTGTATCGGCCAGTCTTGGGGTAGAAGTTGCAATTCATGGTTTCACTGTCATCCTGTGATGAAATATGAGTGAATAAGGAGAGTAAATACAGAGAAAACAAACGAAAAATAAAAGTCAGTGGATGCAAGAAGAAAAGAAGAAAAGCATAAAAAATTCACAAAGGAAAGCAGAAAACATGAAACTGAAATATTCAAATTACCGTCATCACGTAGCGACCCGTGAGGCCCCGACGAAGCAGCGTCTTGCGCAAGTGAAGTGCAGAGAGATAAATAAATGCTTGAGAAGAAAACAACAACAACGCAAAAGAACAAACAATGAAACCCGTCCACCACAGCAAAGGATTAGCTAAGCTACACCGCCCGCTGTGAATGTGTAAAACTGCAACAACAATAAAAAAATTCAAATTCAGATCTCTCTCCACTTTGCTTCACTTAGTCATATATATACACATAATATATATATATATATATATATATATATATATATATATATATATATATATATATATATTACAACATTTTAACTGCAGTTCATACCTAGTCCGAAGAAGGTGTGCAGGAGGAACGAGGGGAGAAGCGCATACTGTATGAAAGTCAATTGAAAACAGTTTTTTTTTCGCTTTTTTCATGAAAAGCAATTACTCACAAGAGAGCCGCGCAGCACCAAATCGAGCGTATTCTTCTCTCCTTCCTCTCGTAAGAGCTGCAGTGAAGACGCCGACATAGATACATATAAATAGAGAATTTGTATATTTATAGAGATGTATATAGGTATTCATGAAGATTACCTGTATTCCTTGAACGGCTACCAGAGCCCCGAGCAGAAGGCAGCAAAAGTAAATCCAAGAATAGATAGAATGGCACTGCACTGACAAGAGCTTCCTCTCCCTTATTGTGACTCCACTGAGGGAAGAGATTAAAACCATCGTTTGCTCGCAGATGTATGCGCATATATCCATCATGAAATCAACTCAAAATGACTCACATTAGGCAAATCAAGAAAAGAAACTGGCCACTGAAAGCAAGCGAACGACGGGAAAGCGGTGATTCCTGCGGCTGCAGCTCCGAAGAAAGCTGCATATTTCTCAGTGTATGTGTGACGTACAAATATTTAAATGCAATTCAGAAACAAAGAGAAGAAAAGCAAAGCTTTTTTCACCCATAACTGCTCTCTCAAGCAGAAAAAAATATACGATTTCCTGTTTTATAAACAACGCCAGAGCAGTCGTGACACTTCAACTTCTGTTCAAATTCAGTTTCAGCATTTTTTTCTCTTTTGTGTGTTAACAGCTAACTGCCAGTGGTTCTTCTGCGTGCTGTGTTTCTGTTTTTTTGTTGTTTCTGTTTTTTTTGCTGCTAAACCACTATGATTCCTTAATTCCTTCATTCCTATTCTTTTGTTTGAATGTATCTGAAACGCAGTGTGCTGCAACCACCACAAGGTAACTGCCTATTTCATGTTTCACGTTGCACTCAAACCCTACGAATTAGAGTGTAATAAAGAAATAATAAAAACAAAAATAAAAAGAAATAATGAATTAGAGTGTAACGACGAAATAATGCAAACAAAAATAAAAAGAAATAATAAATTTAAGTCGAAAAATCATCAGAGTTCGCCGCAGTGAGAACTGCCAGTTTACGCAGTTGAAATGAATGAGCCTTTATCAGCTCTTTCATTTCTCTATTTCCCCTTTAATTTATTTAAAGAAAGAAAAAGTTTTTGACTTGAACATCAAATTCATAAAGGTTTGTCTATCCCCCTGGTTTCNGTTTATTTTTTTTTCGTGTACTTATACATACATCTTCAATGCGTTTACTTTTTCCTTGCGTTTATTTCTTCTTTGAAACGCGATACTGCCCGATGACGACGGCGTGATCTCTGTGGTAGGGTTCTAGGGTGAGTTGTTCTTTGGGTTTGCATTTTTCTTTTCTTAGTTTATCAACTTCAGCAGCAAAGACTGCTTCAGGTTTTGCCGTGGAGTCAACGCAGTTGGCTTTGATTGATATGATGAACCAACCGCCGGGTTTCAGAAAGTAGTGTGCATTCAATGCAACAATACGTGATTGATCTGGCTGAGCTACATCAGCGAATATAACGTCTACCATATCTACAAGCATGCGATACTTGAGTGGTTGTCGTGCATCTTCTACAATAGGAACAATATTAGGCCTTTTCTTTGCCATATTCGTTAAATCTCGTCCTGATCGATGAGAAAACTCCACCGCGTACACCGCGCCTTCAGGTCCAACGATATCTGAAACGTGTGAAACGGTGGTGCCGTTGGCGGCCCCCAAATACAAAACTTTTGTTCCTGGTTTTATTGGCATATTCGCCACTCCACCGACCAGTGTAGCCCCCAATTTGGATCGAAACGGATTCCAAATACGATATTCAATCTTTTCACCGCTTTCCTGTGTTACCTCCATCCTCTTCTCCCCATACACCGACTCACCAGGCACCATGTTGCGGGTCACCAGTGAATCTGCTTTCCCTTTAGACATAAAAACACCTTCAAAACGATGCGGAACTACCACCACTTTGGCTCCGCCACCACCCCCACCGCGACCACCGCCACGGCCGCCTCCACGGCCCCCACCCCGACCTCCGCCTCGGGCACTCTTGAAACCTCCAGCGCCTAACAGCAGCAGAAACAGCAGCAGTTGAAACAAAATGAGAGCCAAAAGGACAGCCGCAAAGCAGCAGCAGCAGCAGCAGAAGAAGAAGAAGCATATTCGTCTCTTCCAGTAGTTATGAAATCCATACAAAACTGCCGGTCTGCTGCTGCTGTTCACTCACCGCCTCCTCTGCCGCGACCCCCACCACCGCCACCACCACGGCCGCCTCGACCGCCTCTACCACCTCCCCTAAATCCTCCCCCTCCTGAACACAAAATGCGACACAAACAAAACACAAGGAATGCAAACGCCGTGCGTGGTCTACAGATGGCGCGCCACGTGTTACCCCCTCCTGACAGATGGAAGCAAACCGATCCACCAGTCCCTGGCATATACAGCTGAACCCCCTGCATCGAATTCAAATTCATCATCATCTGCTGCTGTTGCTGTTGCTGTTGCTGTTTAACAGTTGGAGCTTCGGGCCACGACCACGCCTGAGCCGGTCAGCAGGCCTTCCGCGTCAGAGACGTAAAATATATGAACTTAAAACAATTAAAACAGCGGAATGCCACGAATTAATGCATACCCCTCATTGTGACGCTGAATTATCGAGAGGAAAAAAGACAAAGCCCAACCGTCGACGGGTCCAGGGGCAGCGGGAGTTCTGCGGGCGTGGAGGCCCTCCAAAGGTCAAAATAGTCAAAGCCCAAGCGAAATCTCGAAACCGGCGACAAATTTACACCCAAAATTCAACTCAGCAGTCGCTGGCTGACTGCTCGGCCCAGCGAACGAAGGAAGCTCGGGCTGTGGGGTGCGGGGCCCCAGCCAGAGCATGTGAGGCTTTCCGAGTTTAACGTAAATATTAAACCCGTATCTTATAGATTTCCTCTTAATTTAATATTATTGACTCAGTTTTTTGTGCTAGTTTCCGAATACATGCTTCAGGGTAGCCGCCTCTACACTGCGGCCACTACAGTAGAGAACAAACAAATCGACCAGCCGAACCATATTTCATGTTCAGCGTAAACAGCAGTGTATTAGTACAAACCTTTAACTGTTCTTTTCAAAGATGCAGGAATATATCTCGGGTTAAAACCCCTTTGAAATATAGGAACAAATATGTTGCTGCATACTGGTGTATGATCTGTACGTAGCTTGTACATGTATTTCTATTTGTGCACGGACTGGCTGGCTACTGAGGGCCGAACAAATGTCTAGCAACTATCTGCAGTGTTAGAAAGTGCAGCAAAAGGGAGCCTGGTTATGCTTGCATGTGATGTTACCGAGTTGCAACAAGATGTATTGCCACACATAATTTTGTGTGTAACATGAGTTAGCGCAGAGTTAGCTCAGGAGCCTATCGACGGCTTTGGCATGCTGCGCGTAAGCGCNCAGCAAAGGAAGCTTCCCTGAAGCTTCCTTTAGTGCACGCGTGGGGCTGGCTTGCTCTGCCAGCCGCAGCTGGGTGCGCTGCAACCCCATTTCGGGTTGCCTCCTCCCCGCGCCACCCTGGCCCTGGGCTCAACGCCCAGGATGCCTAGGTACCCCGGAAGGAGGTCAGCTGCTTTTGGGAAACTCTTACTTTAAGTCTTTGCCTTCATTGCGGCTCGTCTCTGGCAGGTCAAAGGCCAGAGAGCTAGCGTTACATTGTGCTCAGCTCCTGTAGGTGCCTGCGTGAGTCGTTGCGTTTCTTTTTCCCCGGAACATTTTATTATGGTAAACTTTCTGAAATTCACGTGAACTCGGTTGGAAATATTCTCTTATTTACTAGCAACGCAGCTGCCAAGGCGGAATCATTGGGCTGCCGTCGCGGCTTCGAACAGCGAACCATAGACCCCGTTGCAGTGCGTACAGGAAAAGGAAAAATAGAGGGTCTGACAACAAGCTATTCCCTCTGCTCTGCTCTCTCGCCGCTACGACTTCTGCCACCAAATACGAGTGCTCATCACCGCTGAGATTGATGGCTTTCAATGGGGTGAAGGTGCAGATCAAATGCTCCTGGGGGGTGTGAAGATGCTCTTGAAGGGAGAGCACTTCAGGGGCTCCGTACTGACACTTGAGCTCTTTCCGTATGATTACGTTCGAAAGCTAAGCGGCTCGAGAGAAAAGCCGAATTACAAATGGCAGAGTCTGCTTGCACTGCTTCAGCGCTTGCACAAGCTTGCAGAACGGGGAAGAACTGCCGACGGGGCCGAAGTATTTATATATATATATATATATATATATATATATATATATATATATATA
>NW_013576409.1:32504-33101 GCF_000499745.2 Eimeria mitis
GAGTGGTTCCGTGTGGCTGCTGGCATGCGTAGGCTGCAGTCTGCCTACGCACCTCAGCAGCGAGCTGCACAGAACCTGTGGGAGTGTTTCTACTGAGTAGGCAGTTCAGCTTTCTGTCAGTTTTTTATTTTCTTCAACAGGAGAAACTCTACGCCGCAGAGGTCCAAACTACTCCTCTTTCAACTGCTGCTTTTCGTGTTTATGACTATTTGAGATGCCCCGACCTATGAACATCTGAACGTGGCAAAACCTTGCATACAGAGTACTATAAATACTTCCTCTATATCCTCCAGTGTGTGGTCTAACGCTACATCCCTGCGTTTATCATCAGCATAGAAATTCATAAAGAATTTACCTGGTAAACAGAAAAAAAGCTGTAAAGTAGTATATCGCTGCCGTTGCGTATAAAACGAACGTAGCAGTGCTACGTATGCCTGTGTAAGCTGAGTGTTTCATGTTTGCGTTTCTGTGCCTCGTGGTTTCTGCTGCAGCCATTTCGCTATATCTGGAGAAATGCGAACATCTTGGCTGCTTCTGCCTCTTATAGTTAAGAAGTCCGATTGCCCATCATACGTAATTTGAATACACCCCACGTCA
>NW_013576409.1:33201-39554 GCF_000499745.2 Eimeria mitis
AGAGTGTTTCATGTTTGCGTTTCTGTGCCTCGTGGTTTCCGCTGCAGCCATTTCGCTATATCTGGAGAAATGCGAACATCTTCGCTGCTTCTGCCTCTTATAGTTAAGAAGTCCGATTGCCCATCATACGTAATTTGAATACACCCCACGTCAGACCCTCTAAGAGATCTTTCCTGTTCTGCAAGCTTGTGCAAGTGCTGAAGCAGTGCAAGCAGACTCTGCCATTTGTCATTCGGATTTGCTCTCGAGCCGCTTAGCTTTCGAGCGCAATCATACGTAAAGAGCTCAAGCTTCGTTACAGAGCCCCTGTAGTGCTCTCCCTTCAACAGCATCTTCACGCCCCCCAGGAGCATTTGATCTGCAGCTTCACCCCAATGAAGGCTATTTGAAAATCCGTGAGATTTCAACTCCACAAATGGTGGACAACCCATCACCAACTGCTGCTCTAAGAGGGATAACTCGAAACAACTGTGAATGTAACATGGATTCGAGGCAATCCTCTCCTCTGTGTAAATGCACTTCTTTCCACAACGATCAGCACTGCTGTTGCTGCTGTTGCTGGCACTGGCCCCTTTAGATGGCAACAAGTTGAATTCGGGATCTATTGCATCAACCTCAGCAGTGATGAGCACTCGCATTTGCTGGCAGAAGTTGAAAGAGCAGACGACATAGCTTGTCGTCAATTCCTCTAATTTTCCTCCTTGCATACGCATTGCAGCGGCGTTCGTGACTTTGCGTTCGAAATCATGACCGCAGCCCGTGGAAATCCCCTTTGCTGGTACATTGGAGGTAAATATAAGAGTATTTCCGACCAAGTCGACGTCACTTGTGAAGGGGCTGTGATAACGTGTTGTACTGGGAAAAAGAAAACGCAGCAATTCACGCAGGCAACGGCGAGTTGTGATTACAGAAAAAGATGCAAGTCGTTTCAAACACTCCTCAGACTCAACGCTGCTGTCCCAAGAAGGATAAGCAGCAGAAGCTACATCGGAAGCAGCAGAAGCCTCAGCAGGTGGATTTGTGGAGTTTGCAGTGTTTTTCAAACTTTCACGAAACTCATGCCATCGTTTGTTGCAGACAACATATGCCGTAATAGCTGCATCAAGGGGGTAACGCTTATTTCGAAAGGATAGCTGGTTCGAAATAGCTTCTTCGTTGCTGTGTGCAACAGTAATCTGGGTTTTGAGGGGAATTCTTTGGATTTCGGGCAACTGAGCCGTTTGCTTTGAACAGGACCCTGAACCTTCAGGCCTGAAGGATTCCTTCAACTCGGCAGAAGGTCCGCCTATCACTACCGCACTGCTTCTTTCGTCGGCGATGAAGCTGTATATACCTTCAAACTGAAACTCTTGAAACGCTGCTGTTTCACCGCCACCGCCAGCCTGTAGAAGCTTTAAGCATTCTGAACGGGAGACGCGTTCGAGTACAGACGAACTCCTGTGCTCTGAGCGCTCTGTCATATTCGCAGAGGACCAAGAAAACTGCTGGAATCATAAGCTAAAAGTATTTCAATGGGCGGAGAAACTGAGTTTATAGGGAAACACACTGTTCTTGCACGGCATCCAGCACGTTACCTCGAAGACTATGGACGGGAGGAAGCGTATTCCTTACACGTATAGATTAAGAGTCTGAAACCCTACTGGTTTCAGACTCTAAATCTACGCACTAAACACGGCATATCCATACTATAAACACTCATATATTCAAATTATTATCTTAAAAACATATTCAAATACCTTAGTCTTGAAAAGGAAATCTCTAATAAGAAATCTGATCCCTCACTCTGTCTCGAGACAGAGATCCAACGCCTTGGCCATCTTTGTTTCGTTTTCCTAACTTTCCATATAAAATAATACAATTTCTCTCTATAAGTATTTTATTCGTGTTTCTATCTAAAATAATACAACTCGTCTCTGTCGTATGTATTGTATTCGTTCTCTAACACCTAATTAGGGGTGTAAGCGTTCCATTTGAGCTCCATTGTAGTGTCGGTGCACTACAAAAAAGAAAGCAAACACACAAATTCAGCTTCCCACTCCTGACTGCTGCAACAGCTATTTACGAACGGTCTTTCAGCCATATGAGGAAAGTAATATCCCCCTTTGTAGCACAGGAACCTTCACTTTGTAGCACGAGTTTGCACAGGAGCCGCGAGTTGGCCTTTGTAGGTTGTGTGTAAGCGAATGCAGGCGGTCTATAAGTACAACAAGAGGTAAAGTAAGCAGCAATGGAAGCTTCGTTGAAGATTCCTTCTGTGCACGCGTGAGGCTGGCTTGTATTACCAGCCTCAGTGAGGTGCTAGAGATACAGAACCTTGGCGGGCTATTTCTATAGACCTGGAGTGCAGTCTTACTCCAACTCATACGTTGTCTCTTGCCGTCAGTGCTGGGCTTCAAAGTCGTTGACTCAGCGACCGGCGGGTTCGTTGCAGTCACTGCGTATCCCTGGAATGGAAGCAGGTGTCTATGGACACCACCGATGAACTTCCTTCCACCCCTCACGGCCGTGAGGCGGTGTTGGTAATCATCGATTCTCTCAACAAAATGGCTCGCAGTATTCCAATAACGAAGACAGCATCCACATAGGATATCATCAAACTCTTCGCGGACCGCCTCATCAGGTATCACAGGTTCCCGGTTGCTATACTTCTCGATCGCGGCCCCATATTCCACTCGGAGCTCTGGAAACGCTGATGTGCGCGGTTCAGCATTGTAAACTCCTTACCCTCAGACGGCCGGCCAGACTGAGAGAGTCCATCGGACCTCAGAGCAAATGATCTGCGCGTACATCCAGCCGCACGAGTCAGAGTGCGAACGACTCTTCCGGGCTTTCGAGCTGGCGTACAACACTACGAGCCTATCCTGGACGGAGCCCAGCCCCTTCTAGGTGATGATTGGAGAAAACCCCTTTACCGCAACTGACATTGATGTGGTTGATGGCCGGGTCCCATCTGTGACGCCGCTTATGACCAAGTTTTTCCGCCGTTTATGCAACCGGGCGCAAGGCCATAGCATATCCTCAGAGCCAAGCAGCAGCAGAAATTTTATGGTGAAACCACCGATCTAGAGTTCCAACCGGGAAATAAGGTTTGGATTGACAGCAGAGATTTCCCATGCCATACCTAGACCGGTGCTTCAAATTCGAGCCCCTCTTTCCTATCATCGAGTGGATCGATCGGTAGGCTAGTTTACCGATTGGCCCTTCTTCAGACTCATCAGCGCCACGACCTCTTTCATGTATCACAGCTCATTCTTGACAGAGCACGCGACCCGACGATGCAGGCGGGTGACGCAGCCGTGGGCTGGCTCCCTGTCAGTGACTCTCAGGGGAACTTCAGCGACGCCTACAAAGGAGAATGCATTACGGAGCAGCAGGCAGCTGGAGAGACCTCAAAATACCTGCTCCAGTGGCGCGGCGTCTCTGAAGACCACGCAACGCGGGAACCAGCCGAGCGCCTTCGCGGCTCCCCAGCTCTACTCCACGCCTGGAGGCGTCGACTGGCCCGGGCGCCGGCGAGCGCGCTCCTTCACGGCCGCCGCCCCACCTGCGCCGCCCTGAAAGCGGCGCCTTCACAGCCCCCCAGGGGGCCGCTATACGCTCGTGGCTGCGCCACTCGCTTCCGCAACAAGGGGGAGTTTCTTATAGCGGGTAACTAAAATTTTGTCGATCTAGTGGTTCTATTACTTATGTTAGACTCCGCTTCCTCCTTCTTAGATGGGAATTCACATTTCAAAAATAGGAAGACGATTTACCAAGTATTAGCTTGACAAAAGGAATAGACACTCAGAAACTCGAGCCCTCGTGTAGACCTGGAGGCCAGCCGCGGTGCAGCTGCAGCTGCTGCCGATTGGTTGCTGCGGAGCAAGGCGCCCTCAGGAGCCGACCCTGGACGCCCCAAAGAGCCTCCAGGGTAAAGGCACACGGAGCATCAGAATTTCTTTTTCTCGCTTTTTCATTAACTGAAACCTTCTCGGCTGGTGGCCATTAAGTTATTTTGCACGTTTCAGCTCTTTGTCTAGTATTGACTTTTGTTTTCATTTCCAACGTGCCCAGGGTACCCTAAGAATCTCTGGTGCGGTGTCATGTCTAATCGTTGGTACTTGCTTCCCAGCGTTAAGAGATATTCTATACGGTTCCAGCTGCTCCGTATACTATAGAATTTAGAAGTTTCAGCTTTCATCCTTTCCGAAGGGTATTTCACTCTCCCCAGCATGCCCTGCTGAACCCCAGGGAATTACACTCAACGCCTTGTTAGCCGCTCGGCTGCACACCTACAAACTCGCATAATCATGCTAGACAATGAAGATGCTGCAGGCCATATCATGATTCGCCACAAATTTAATGCATGAAACGGCTGTTTCTCTTCTATGCCTGACGCCAGAAACGGTCGACAAGCACTCTTTGCTCAACGAAACGCAAAGTAGCTAGGAAACGGCCTTCCACAGGTGTCTAGGGTTAGCGAGTTACTTTTCATTCCTCGAAGCATCCCATAAGATATTTATTTTCTATTTATTTAGGTTCTTGTCACTTTATCTTTTCTGGTATACTTGCGTTTCAAGCTTTACAAACCATAGACAACGATGCTACAACGATGCATGTTGGGGCTGGTGGGAGTTTCCCGGGGCTGTTTACAAATGAATCATCCAGCGAATAAGAGATGTAATTAAAGAATATTTATAAATTCTGATTATTTTGTGTTTTCTAAAGGCTGTGTAGACAGCGCAACACTTCAAATAGAGCTGCTCTTTAGCATGCTTGCAGTGGCATCGCCGGATATGGAGTGCTGACTCATTGCCTAGTGGCGAGCAAGGAGAAAATTCGTAATTTGTTTTGGTTTCCCATTATATTTCTTCTCTAGTGACTCATTCAACAGCAATTGAAACTCCTTTCCTTCAGGTTTCAGCAGCATTCGCAACACTCTACATATACCGCTGTGCCGTGTATGCGCGTGGCGACGAGCGAGCGAGAAAGACGTCGAGTTTGCAACTTTTCCTCCACATTTGCGTTCTCGTATTTTCATTGCATATTTAAATAAATTTAAACTTTTGTTGAAGACCCTACCCCCTTCTTTTCTCCCGCATCACAGCGGCAGATGCATACTGCATTGAAACGAGCTCAGTCTAAGCGCCAATTCATGCATATGATTCATGAAGGTTTCATCAACGAATTTATGATGAAGACGCAACGAAATCTTTCTGAAAAGTTTCTTGAAAACTTTCTTTGAATCTTTTGCAGAAATTTCTCTGGAAATCCCCTTGAAACCTCCTGGAAAGCGTTGGAAACCAAAGAGGTTTCCTCATAGGAAACCTCTTTGAAAACTTTCTTGAAAACGTCATCGAGGCTATTCCCGGAAACTTTTTCAGAATTTTTTTTTTNACCTCTTTGAAAACTTTCTTGAAAACGTCATCGAGGCTATTCCCGGAAACTTTTTCAGAATTTTTTTTTTTAAATATTTTCTTGCAAACTTTGTTTGCAAGTCATTTCGCAAACTTATTGAATATATTCCCCCAAAACATCAGAAACCTTCGTCTATATTTTCTTGAAACTCTTCTCGATGAGCGAACAAGCGGAGAAACTCCACAGGCGAAGAGCTTCAATACAACGGCATTTCGCTGGCAATGTAAGTTCTTTGCCTCGTGGTATATCATCAATATTTATAAATTCAGGATTCAGGATTCAGGGTTGCAGCAACGACGGGCTAGGGTCTGCATGCACTTGAGAGTATTCGCGAGGAAGTTGAATAGCTAGGGTTTATAAAGTTGAATAACATTCAAGACGAGGGTTTAGGGTTTAGGGTTTAGGGTTTACTGAAAGGGTTTGCAATTTGTATTACTCAAAGGCTTGTTGCCCCCCAGATTAGTTTCCATTTGTGTATTTCTCTTTTTGTTGTGTTTTGTTGTTTTCTTTTTCTGTTGATTTTCTGCATTTTTGATTTATTTTTGTGTTTTTATTTTTAAATATTTATAAATTTTAATTTTATTTTCAGATAAATGAAGAATTTACTGCTTTCTTTCCAAGAAGCCGTTGATGGCTACAGAACAGTGCGTCAGTGTGAAGCTCGAGGCTTGAACGAGGCAGCTGACTTGTAGGTATAAAACAAAAGAAAATATTAATATTATTTTTTTAATTTTATAAATATTATCTTTTGAAACAATATAAATAAATAAATAAATAAATATAATCAGAAAATACAGCATCCGCTGTGAATGTGTAGAACTGCAACAACAATAAAGGAATTCAAATTCAGATCTCTCTCTCGCCACTTTGCTTCACTTACTCATATATATATATACACATAATATATATATATATATATATATATATATATATATATATATATATATATATATATA
>NW_013576410.1:0-257 GCF_000499745.2 Eimeria mitis
GGTTTTAGTCTGTGTTGTGTGTAGTATACCCATGCATGCATGCATGCATGCAAATATCCTTTACGCATGCATGCATGCATGCATGCGTAAAGGATTTAGTCTGTGTTGTGTGTAATATATATAATGTCTATCTATATTGTATATGTGCATATTTATATTATATGCGTAATATAATATATATCTATACAGACCATATATATATATATATATATATATATATATATATATATATATATATATATATATATATATATATA
>NW_013576410.1:1679-2806 GCF_000499745.2 Eimeria mitis
AAGTGTGTTTGTTTTGTGTGAAGGAGCTGACCGATAACTTTAATTGTCTCCGTATATTATGGGGGTACCTACAGGGGCCCCCCAGGGGGCCCCCCTCACGCAAGGGTTTGCCTAGCAGCAGCGGGGGGGGGGCCCCTAGCAGCAGCAACGGCAGCAGCAACAGCAGCAGCAACAGCAGCAGCAGCAGCGGGAAAGAAGAAGAAGTAAAAGAGAGAAAAAAGGAAAAAAAAGAAAAAAGAAAAACAGAAGAAACAGAAAATAAAAAGAGAAAAAAACAAAACACAAAATAAACACAGAACATACAAACAATGCAAAAACAAACAAAAACAAAAAAAAAACAAAAACAAACAAAAACAAACAAATGAATAAACAATTTGGCTTTTTTCAATACAAAGTGCAATTTAAAGAATAGGGGGCCCCCCATGGGGCCCCCTATTCTCTGGGGTGCCAAGGGGCCCCCCAAAGTACCCGAAGGGGGCCCCCTGGGGGGCCCCCGTAGGTGGTTCCTTCGGCCCCCTGGGGGCCCCGCCAGGGGCCCCCGAGGCCCCCCCGTCCGCCCCCGCAGCTGGGGGCCCCAAGGGTTCCGATGGGGGCCCCTTGGGGGGCCCCAAGGGGCCCCCAAGGGGCCCCCCTGGCTTCCCGCAGGAGCGCCCCCAAGGGGCCCCCAGGGTGTACCCATGGGGGGGGGGCCCCATGGGGGCCCCCAGGGGGGGCCCCCTGGGGGGCCCCCAAGGGAAGGTACTCGGAGATACATTTGTTTTTGTTGAAAGCTAAATAATTTGTATTTTGTTGGTTGTAGAGTTTTAATAGGTTTAGGAAAGGGTTTAGCGGTTAGGGTTTAGGGTTTAGGGTTTAGGGTTTGGGGTTTAGGGTTTAGGGTTTAGGGTTTAGCTGCAGAGGCTGCAGCAGCAACAACAAACCACAAACAAACAAACAAACAAACAAACAAACAAACAAAACAAAAAAAAAATAAAAAAAAAAGAAACAAAGAACAAAACAAAAAACAAAAAAGAAAAAGAGTATAAACCGCCCCAAATTGAATTCATCTAGTGCAGCGTACTTATACATATATATATATATATATATATATATATATATATATATATATATATATATATATATATATA
>NW_013576410.1:5998-6931 GCF_000499745.2 Eimeria mitis
CAACAACCCCACCACTTTATATTCTCACCGCTGTTTGTTCTTTAATTTCATCAATATATAAAATAGATTGCAGCCGAGCTGTAGATACACCCGAGAGTGTTAGTGCCCCTGGGGCGAGTGGTTTCTCTGTGCTTTTATAGTGCAGCAGCTGAGCAGCAGCAGCAGCATCTTCATCTTCTTCTTCTTCTTCTTCTTCTGCTGCTTCTCCTGCTGCTGCTGCTGCTGCTGCTGATATGTCTATTGGTATTGGCTTTCTGGGGGCCTTATGCAGCAGCGGCCTCTCTATACATAAACTGAATATGTGTTTATTTACCCATTCATATATACCTCCTAATAAAAAAAACAAAAACACAAATGCAATTGATACTGTTGTTGTTGTTGCTGTTGTTGTTTCTGTTGTTGCTGCTGCTGCTGCTGTTGCTGCTGCTGCTGCTGCTGTCGAGTTGTCACTTGCAGGCCGTTTCATCACAGCATATACACAAACATATATAAATATATATACATGTATATACATATATATTTATATATATAAGAAAGAAGAAACAGAAAAGAGAAAGAAAGAAAAAGAAAAAAAAAGGATATGGAGGACGAAACGGAAAAAAAAGAAAAATAGACAAAAAAAGAAAAAAGAAAAAAAAAAAGGAAAAAAAAAGAAAGAAAACAAAGAGAAGAAAAGGAAAACAACAAAAATAAAATAACATCACCTACAACAAAACAACAAACAAACAAAAAAAACAAAACAACAAAAACAAAAAAACAAAACAAAATAAAAACAAAAATAACAAAAAACAAGAAATACAGAAAAACACAACAAACAAGAACACAAATAAAAACAAACAAATTTATTGCGTTGTTTGTTTTATTTTATGTAAAATAAAACAAACACCGCAATAAAAAAAAAAAAAAAAAAAAAAAAAAAAAAAAAAAAAAAAA
>NW_013576410.1:6953-8900 GCF_000499745.2 Eimeria mitis
GTGGTGCGAGGGCGCAGTAAGGAGCGATGCCCCCGACGGATGAAAAAGAAGAAAGTTAGTAGTGTGTTTAAGTGAAACCCAATCAACAAAAGAAGCAGAAAGAATATCATAAACCCAGATTGAGGTGTCTATACACCCCGCGGCTATCATACGCCCATCAGCAGAAAAAGAAAGAGAAACAGCAGCAGGGAGAGAAACAAAAGGAGTTATATTATTTATTAATCTTATTCTCGTTCTAGATAAACTATCTACTAAACAAACTGAACCGCATCTATACACCCCAGCTGCCAATACACCCCAAACCCTCAGCAGCACCAAACCCCCACCGCTGCTCCCATCAGGCAGCAGCAGAGACACAGAGCCGTTGTACTTCTCCCCCCGCAGCTCCCAGTACAAAAAACTGCAATCCTGAAACGCAGCAGCAGCAGCAGCAGCAGCAGCAGCAGCAGAAGGAGCAGAAGATGGGGTTAATGCAGCAGCAGCAGCAGCAGCAGCAGCAGCAGCAGGAAAAGAAAGAGGAAATGCGGGAAGTGCAGCAGCAGCAGCAGCAGCAGATGGAACTGAAACGGCAAGAGAACTGCTCCTGCTGCTGCTGCTGCTGCTGCTGCAGTTGCAGCAAAAGGACGGGGTAGGGATAACATACAGCAGCAGCAGCAGCACCAACAGCAGTAACAGTTGCTGCTGCTGCTTTTATTTTTATTTTTATTTTTATTTATATTTTTATTTTTATTTTTATTTTTTTATTTTTATTTATATTTTTATTTTTATTTTTATTTTTTTATTTTTATTTTTCTTACGTCCGGGTGAGAGGAAGCAGAAATAACAAAAGAAGAGCCCATCATACTGACGCCGCAGACAGCCCCTTTATGTGCTTTTTCAAGTCCTTGCTGCTGCTTCTTCCTGCTGCTGCTGCTGCTGCTGCTGCTGTTGCTGCTGCTGCTGCTGCTGCTGCTGCTGCTGCTGCTGCTGCTGGTGTGTGGCAGCAAAAACTCCCCCCGGTGCAGCCCCGATTGTAAATTAAATTTATGCATGCGGCCATCAGCATACCCAACGACAACGAAGTTGCCGCAGCTGCTGCAGCACACTGCTGTTGCTGCTGCTCCTGCTGCTGCTGCTGCTGATCCTCCTGCTGCTGCTGCTGCTGCTGCTGCAGATACACCCGGACGAGCGGGGGGAACCAGTACACGTGGCTCCTGAGCACAAAAAACATTTATATTTTTTTTTTATATATTTTTTTATTTTTTGTATTTTAATAAATATATTTATGTATATATGAATATAAAAAATATAAATATATAAATTATAAATATAAATACAAATATACATATACACGAATAGAATAAATATAAAGATAAACAAATCAGCACCAATAAATAAAATAAACATGAATAAAACAACAACAAACATAAACAAACAAATAAATAAATAAATAAATAAATAAATAAATAAACCCCTAATAAATACATAGATGTGATAAATAAATAAACAGCCACACAAACCACCAGACAAACAAACAAAAAAACAAAACAAATAAATAAACAAACAAACGAACAGAAAAAACAAAATAAATAAATAAATAAATAAACAACCAAACAAAAAACAAAAAAGTAAGAAAAAAAACGAAATGAACAAACAACCAAGCAAATAAGTAAAAAACGAATAAACAAATTAAAAAAATAAACAAAACAAAAAGATAAATAAACAAAAAAGTAAATAAATTAAAAAAATAAATAAAGAGATAAATAAACACACAAACAACCAACCAAACAAACAAAATAAATAAATAAACAAATAAAATAAACAAACAAAAAACCAAACAAAAAAAAAATAAATAAATAAATAAATAAAGAACTAAACAAACAAATAAAAAACAAAACAAACGAAAAAAAAAAAAAAAAAAAAAAAAAAAAAAAAAAAAAAAAAAAAAAAAAAAAAAAAAAAAAAAAA
>NW_013576410.1:9009-9277 GCF_000499745.2 Eimeria mitis
ATAAAAACGGGACGGGTGTGGTGATGGGCTGTCACTACAGCAGGCCAATCGAAGTGACGGCTGTAGCAGCAACTCATATCTATTACTCTATGTAGCTTTCTTATACCCTATACACAAACCCTAAACCCTAAACCCTAAACCCTAAACCCTAAACCCTAAACCCTTGGATTCATAACGGAAAGGGATATATACACAGCTCGTTTTTTTTTTAAAAAAAAAAAAAAAAAAAAAAAAAAAAAAAAAAAAAAAAAAAAAAAAAAAAAAAAAA
>NW_013576410.1:9377-9520 GCF_000499745.2 Eimeria mitis
TGGGGTTGTATAATATTGAGGAGAGGTTTAGAATTTCCGAGCAGGCCGATCGCCAGCCCGCACAACGCACACCAACCCTAAACCCTAAACCCCAAACCCTAAACCCTAAACCCTAAACCCTAAACCCTAAACCCTAAACCCTC
>NW_013576410.1:10445-10611 GCF_000499745.2 Eimeria mitis
ACCTTTATGTGCTTCTGTGAGGGTTTCTATTAATTTATTTTCTTTTAAACCCCAAATACAAATATCTCCATTGCTGCATCCGCTGACGAGTGTTGCTGCTGCTGCTGCTGCAGTAGGTGTCTATACACCTGAAAGTATATATTTTTTTTTTTGTTATAAAATTCCA
>NW_013576410.1:10711-11441 GCF_000499745.2 Eimeria mitis
TCCTTTATGTGCTTCTGTGAGGGTTTCCATTAATTTATTTTCCTTTAAACCCCAAATACAAATATCTCCATTGCTGCATCCGCTGACGAGTGTTGCTGCTGCTGCTGCTGCTGCAGCAGGTGCAGCAGCAGCAACACCAGCAGCAGCAGCAGCAGCAGCAGCAGCATCCATACGAAAAGCTAGAGAACACACAGAACCTTGTGCTGCTGCATGCGTAAACAGCAGCAGCAACTCGTCTCTCTTTATATCTATTATATATATTTTGCCGCTGCTGAGGCCAACAGCAACAACATCAGGGGATGGGCTCTGAGCTAGTTTTGTTATATCTCCTCCCCCCCCGCTGCTGCTGCTGCTGCTGCTGCTGCTGCTGCTGCTGCTGCTGCTGCTGCTGCTGCAGGTGTCTATACACCTGAAAGTATATATTTTTTTTTTTGTTATAAAATTCCACATTTCTAGCGTTTTTCTTTTCGCTATAATTATTTTATTTATATATGTTGGAGGATGAATAAAACAAGAAATATATATATTACTATCTATATTATTTTTTTCTCCTCCTCCTGCTGCTGCTGCTGCTGCTGCTGCTGCTGCTCCTCCTCCTGCTCCTGCTGCTGCTGCTCCTGCTGCTGCTGCTCCTGCTGCTGCTGCTGCTGCTGCTGCTGTTGTTGTTTCTGCTGCTGCTAGAGGGAGATGATAGAGAAGCTGTGCGTCTTTCTGTCTCCATACAGCAACA
>NW_013576410.1:12523-12644 GCF_000499745.2 Eimeria mitis
ATGCGACAATAAATACTCGCCTACAACAAGAATATTATTTATATTATTTACATGTGCTCCGGTGTATATACAGCTGAGAGATAAACGAGAAAAAGAATAAACTGCAGCAGCAACACCCACA
>NW_013576410.1:12744-12860 GCF_000499745.2 Eimeria mitis
CTGCTGCTGTTGCTGCTGCTGCTTCTTCTTCTTCTTAGGAGCTGACGCTGCTGCTGCTGCTGCTGCTGCTGCTGCTGCTGGATCAGCAGCAGCTGCTGCTGCTGAGCAGACGATTG
>NW_013576410.1:13631-14044 GCF_000499745.2 Eimeria mitis
CTGTTGCTGCTGCTGCTGCTGCTGCTGATTGTATTGTTCTTGTTCTGTTTTCTTCTTTTCGGGGTGATAAATATAATTTAATTATAAACATAATTCACTGCATGCATTAATTTATATTAATTATTATGCTGTTCAGCACAAGATAACTGCAACCTGCTGCTGCTGCTGCTGCTGCTGCTGCTGCTGCTGCTGCTGCTGCTGTACATGCATTGCTGCTTGCGCTGCCTTCGCCGCCTGTTGTCTGCATTTTCCTTTTTCTTTATTTTATTGAGTTTTGTATCTTTATTCATTTCTCTTAATAATTAGCTAAGCAGCAATAAACCACCCCAAGCAACACCAGCAGCAGCAGCAGCAGCAGCAGCAGCAGCAGCAGCAGCAACAGCAGCAACAGCAACACCAGCAGCAGCAACAGG
>NW_013576410.1:14144-14789 GCF_000499745.2 Eimeria mitis
ACATGCATTGCGGCTTGCGCTGCCTTCGCCGCCTGTTGTCTGCATTTTCCTTTTTCTTTATTTTATTGAGTTTTGTATCTTTATTTATTTCTCTTAATAATTAACTAAGCAGCAGTAAACCACCCCAAGCAACACCAGCAGCAGCAGCAGCAGCAGCAGCAGCAGCAGCAACAGCAGCAACAGCAACACCAGCAGCAGCAACAGGCTTGGGGGGCCCCTGTGTCCCTGTCGTTGCGTATGGTTCTATTCAGCAGCAGATATTTATAATTGTTTTTTATTTACTTTTATTTATTTTTTTTATTTTATATATTCTATAGATATAATTCAGGTGTATGTACACCCCAGACCGCCAACCAGCAACCACCGCAGCAGCCTCTAGACAGTAGCTGTCTTGACACCCCAGCAGCTAGCTACAGCGTAACTACAGCTAGCCACAGCTAGCTACAGCTAGCCACAACTAGCCACAGCTAGCTACAGCTATCTACAGCTAGCTACAGCTAGCTACAGCTATCTACAGCTAGCTACAGCTTGACTACAGCTAGCTACATCTAGCTACAGCTAGCCACAGCTAGCCACAGCTAGCTACAGCTTGACTACGGCTAGCTCCAGCTAGCTGCAGCTAGCTACAGCATAACTACAGCTAGC
>NW_013576410.1:14889-15255 GCF_000499745.2 Eimeria mitis
TACAACTAGCCACAGCTAGCTACAGCTAGCTACAGCTAGCCACAGCTAGCTACAGCTATCTACAGCTAGCTACAGCTTGACTACATCTAGCTACAGCTAGCTACAGCTTGACTACAGCTAGCTACATCTAGCTACAGCTAGCCACAGCTAGCTACAGCTAGCTGCAGCTAGCTACAGCTTGACTACGGCTAGCTCCAGCTAGCTGCAGCTAGCTACAGCATAACTACAGCTAGCTGTAGCTAGCTGTAGCTAGCTGTAGCTAGCTGTAGCTAGATGTAGCTAGCCGTATCAAGACGCAGCTAGCTCGAGTTGATCGTAGAGCAGCTGGGGGGCATGCAAGGAAAGAAGAGAAGAGCTTGCTGCTGT
>NW_013576411.1:0-762 GCF_000499745.2 Eimeria mitis
ATATATATATATATATATATATATATATATATATATATATATATATATATATATATATATATATGTGTAGTGACAGCGTGAAGCAGCTTTGACACCCCAAAGGGGGCTCCAGCAGTGGGGGAGCGGGAGCGCTCTATACTTGTAAAGAACTGCATTCAATTGTCTCAGTAATATAAATAATAAAAAATATGTATTCATCTTTTTTCCTCGTAAGGAATAGAAACGAATAAAAAAGTATTGTATAGGGCTTTTCTTTCTTATATATACAAATGTATAATTGTGTGTATGTTCGTCTCTTCTCCTTCTCAAGGATATAAATAAAATATCTGGTTTTACTTTCTTTGCCTGTCACGAATACAAGGGGTTTAAAGTATTCATCCGCGTCAGTTTTTTATCAATAATATATATATATATATATATATATATATTATGTATGTGCATATATATAATATATATATATATATATATATGTATATATATTATCTGTATTTATCTCCTTTCCTCGCCTTGAGTAGATATAGTTAGTACTATCGATATACATCGTTTCTTTGTGGGGAATATAGATGATGAGTAAGGTGCATTTACCTCCTTTCCTTATTAAAAATAAAAATAAAAAATAATATTTATTTTATTTCTTTTTTATTATAACAAATATCACAATTAAACTCAACAAACAGAAGCACACGGTTTGGGGCTGGCTGCATGCATGCGGCCGACCAACCCCACCAATAAACCCTTTTTTTTTTTTTTTTTTTTTTTTTT
>NW_013576411.1:809-1145 GCF_000499745.2 Eimeria mitis
TTTGTATTTTACAGCTCAAAATAAATTATTTTATTTTATTAAGCTCTATTTATCTGCGTTGTTTCTTTTCCTTCCCTAACAACAATCCTCTCTTTCTTTCTGCATACACCCCGGGACGAGGAGCCAGGGGGCCCCCAAGAAGTTTATTTATTTCTTTTTTTTTCTTTTTTTTTCTTTTTTTTTCTTTTTTTTTGAGTTTTGTATTGCTTTTTATACTCCTTTTTTCTCTTTCTCTCCACTGTCTCGATAGCTCCTCTCTTTCTACCCAGCACCGCCGACATATTATATATATATATATATATATATATATATTATATATATATATATTTTTTTTTT
>NW_013576411.1:1192-1754 GCF_000499745.2 Eimeria mitis
GGAAAAACAAAATGAAGACAACACAAAAACAGCTGAGTTTGGGGGGGGAGATGCTGCGTGGCTGGTGCAGCAGTTTGGTCGTTTCAGGTGGCTGCTGCAGCCCGAAGCAGACCGCAGCAGCAGCAGCAGCAGCAGCAGCAGCAGCAGCAGCAGCAGCAGTTTATCTCTAACGCTTCCTTTTGAATTGGGGGTCAAGCAAGCCCCAACAACAACAACAACAGCAGCAGCAACAAACAAAAAAAATACATCTGCATGCACTCGCGATGGAGACAGAGAAAGAAGGCTGCTGCAGTGGTTAAATAAACAACACAAAGAACGCATGCATCATATACACAGGCTAACAGCAGCACACACACGGCGACTGCAACACAAGTAAAAATAAAAATAAATTATTTTATTTTATTTTATTTTATTTTATTTTTTACTTTACTTCATTTCACAATATTAACACAGCTGGATGATGCGCCAGAGGAGGGTCTTTTGTTTCTGTTCCTTGTATATATATATATATATATATATATATATATATATATATATATATATATATATATATATATATATA
>NW_013576412.1:343-1064 GCF_000499745.2 Eimeria mitis
AAATACCTTGTGTTTGTATTCTAATATTCATATCTAGCTTATTAGGACCACCAAAAGAAAAAAGAAAATAAAAAAAAACAAAAAAAAACAAAAAACAAAAAAAACAAAAAAAAAAAACAAAAAAAACATAAAACAAAACAAACTAAACTAAATAAATAAATAAATAAATAAACAAATAAACAAACAAACTAAACAAACAAAAAACAAAAAACAAATAAATAAATAAATACCTTGTGTTTGTATTCTAATATTCATATCTAGTTGATTAGGATGAGGCACAGAATACCCCGCAAACCAAAAAAAAACAAAAAAAAAACAAAAAAAAACAAAAAAACAAAAAAACAAAAACTAAACAAAAAAACAAAAACTAAACAAAAAAACAAAAACTAAATAAATAAATAAATACCTTGTGTTTGTATTCTAATATTCATATCTAGTTGATTAGGATGAGGCACAGAATACCCCGCAAAAGATACATTAATATTTTTAGTCAATAAAAAACGTAAAACACCGCCGAGTGTATGCGTCTCTCCCGGAAGATTTATGGTTATGCTGCTGCTGTTTATGTTTGAGGGGACAGACATCGTCGCTGTCTTTGTCTTTATTTATTTATTTTTATTTATTTTATTTTATTTTTGTTTTGTTTGTTTTGTTTTTTGTTTTGTTTTTTTTTTGTTTTTTTTGGTTTTTTTTTTTTTTGGTTTTTTTTTTTTTTGTTTTT
>NW_013576413.1:0-299 GCF_000499745.2 Eimeria mitis
GCGCATGCATAAAACTAGAAATAAAAGCCCCAAAAAGAAGCTGCCCAAAAACACATAAACTTTTTAATACCTTTTGTGTCAGAAAAGCACCAGGAAACTTCTTCAGAGCTGGGCCTATATAAATATAAATATAAATATAAATATAAATATAAATATAAATAAATATATATATTTATATATATTTATATATGTGTGTGTGTGTATATAGATATATATAGATATAGATGTATCTTGTGTCAGAAAAGCACCAGGAAACTTCTTCAGAGCTGGGCCTATATAAATATAAATATAAATAAATA
>NW_013576414.1:0-934 GCF_000499745.2 Eimeria mitis
CAGCAGGTAGAGTCCCTGGTGCTGCTGCTGCTGTTGCTGCTGCAGTTGTTGCTGCTGCTGCTGCTGCTGCAGCAGCTGCTGCTGCTCTGTTTGGTTGTTAATGCTTCTGCTGCTGCTGCCAGCAACTGGACCACTACCACCCTATGTTGCTGCTGCATAGTATAAAGTGTTGTGCTGTATGTACACCCCAAACCCTAAACCCTAAACCCTAAACCCTAAACCCTGAGGGTTTAGGGTTTTGCAAGCAACGGGCGTTGGGGTGTAGCCGCGCCAATCAAAGTAAGCAAAAAAAATACAAAATAAATAAAATAAATAAAATAAATAAAATAAATAAAATAAATAAAATAAATAAAATAAATAAAATAAATAAAATAATTAAAATAAAGAAGAAAAGTAAAGAAAGACAAAACAAAAGAAAGGAGACAAACAAACAGCAGCAACTCAAAAGCTGCCTATACACCCGAAGTGTGTGGGGTTGCTGCGCCCACCAGCTGAGGTGTATGTACACCTCAATGTCTCCACTCTAAACCCTAAACCCTAAACCCTAAACCCTAAACCCTCAGGGAGTGAGGCTGTGGGGTGTATGTACACCTCAGAAACTCAGCCAACCACAGCACTTTAGCAGCAGCAACAGCCACGCCTGTTGCTGCAGCAACTGGCAGCAGCAGCAGCAGCTGCTGCTGCTGCTGCTGCTGCTGCTGTTGCTGCTGCTACTGCACTAGCAACAGCTGCTGCAACAGCTGTAGCTGCAGCAGCAACTAGCGCCTGCTGCAGCAGCAACTAGCAGCTACAGCAGCAGCAGCAGCACCACCACCACCGCCACCACCACCACCACCACCAGCAGCAGCAGCAGCAGCAGTAGCAGCAGCAGCAGCAGCAGCAGGAGCAGCAGCAGAGATAAATATATTTATCTCCAGTTGAGTTTATAAGAGTT
>NW_013576414.1:1505-1882 GCF_000499745.2 Eimeria mitis
AGGAGCAGCAGCAGAGATAAATATATTTATCTCCAGTTGAGTTTATAAGAGTTATCTAATCCCTGTACTTTTTGTCTTTTTTTTATAATATCTTCTTCTTTTCTTTCTTCTCTTACGTGGCGTAAACCCGTAAAGGCTCGATGCTCTATTTCTTTTTTTTTTAAACTCTCCTGAAACACAAAACCCTAAACCCTAAACCCTAAACCCTAAACCCTAAACCCTAAACCCTGAAAAAAAGGAAAGAGTTATAGTTTGTGAGAAAGTGTAGAAAAAAGAAAACGCGGAAAATAACAACATTTTTACATGCAAAGTATTAAAAACAAGGGTTTAGGGTTTAGGGTTTAGGGTTTAGGGTTTATTAGGGTTTAGGGTTTAGG
>NW_013576414.1:1982-2203 GCF_000499745.2 Eimeria mitis
CCCTAAACCCTAAACCCTAAACCCTAAACCCTAAACCCTAAACCCTAAACCCTAAAAAAAAGGAAAGAGTGATAGTTGGTGAGAAAGTGTAGAAAAAAGAAAACGCGGAGAATAATAACATTTTTACACGTAAAGTATTAAAAACAAGGGTTTAGGGTTTAGGGTTTAGGGTTTAGGGTTTATTAGGGTTTAGGGTTTAGGGTTTAGGGTTTAGGGTTTAG
>NW_013576415.1:0-776 GCF_000499745.2 Eimeria mitis
TGTAAACCCTAAACCCTTGTAAACCCTAAACCCTTGTAAACCCTAAACCCTTGTAAACCCTAAACCCTTGAGACTGCAGATCATAAAGAGCTTCATACTCCTTACCTGTTAGCTAAACCCCAAACCCTCATCGTTTCTCGATACATTCCGTCTAGGGTTTAGGGTTTAGGGTTTAGGGTTTAGGGTTTAGGGTTTGTGGTTGCAGGGAAGCTGAAGATGGCAAAGTTGTTAGAAGTTCTTACCCAGGATGATGTCCTCAACTCGGTACCTCTCTAAACCCTAAACCCTAAACCCTAAACCCTAAACCCTAGACTTCTAGAGTGTAAACCCTAAACCCTAAACCCTAAACCGTAGACTTCTGAAGTATAAACCCTAGACCCTAAACCCTAAACCCTAAGCTGCTCTTATAAACCCTCGCATCCTCCATACTGCTCTCCCTATTATAAACCCTAAACCCTTAATTCTAAACCCTAAACCCTAAACCCTAAAACCCGCAAAAAAGGAATACACTGTATACGGACCCTACTACCCCCTAAACCCTTATAAACCCTAAACCCTTATAAACCCTAAACCCTCACAAACCCTAAACCCTCACAAACCCTAAACCCTTACAAACCCTAAACCCTTACAAACCCAAACCCCTAAACGCTTACAAACCCTAAACCCTAAACCCTTACAAACCCTAAACCCTAAACCCTTGAGAGAGTGTGTGTATACAACCCAGGCGCAAGAAGAGGGTTGCAGCAAGGAGATGCGTGAAGGTATATTAAAAACAA
>NW_013576415.1:876-1842 GCF_000499745.2 Eimeria mitis
ATCCTCAACTCGGTACCTCTCTAAACCCTAAACCCTAAACCCTAAACCCTAAACCCTAAACCCTAAACCCTAGACTTCTAGAGTGTAAACCCTAAACCCTAAGCCCTGAACCGTAGACTTCTGAAGTATAAACCTTAAACCCTAAACCCTAAACCCGTAACCGTTCTTATAGACCCTCGCATCCTCCATACTGCTCTCCCTATTATAACCCTAAAACCCTTAACTCTAAACCCTAAACCCTAAACCCTAAACCCAAAAACCCGCAAAAAAGGGATACACTGTATACGGACCCTACTACCCCCTAAACCCTTATAAACCCTAAACCCTTACAAACCCTAAACCCTCACAAACCCTAAACCTTTACAAACCCAAAACCCTAAACCCTTACAAACCCTAAACCCTAAACCCTTACAAACCCTAAACCCTAAACCCTAAACCCTCGGGGATGTGTGTATACAACCCAGGCGCAAGAAGAGGGTTGCAGCAAGGAGATGCGTGAAGGTATATTAAAAACAATAGAGACAGAACAAACAAAAAGAGAAGTACAGCTGGCTCTGTTGCTAAGAGACAGAATTCAGCCTTTTGTAGATGGAAACCAACAACAGTGGAAAACAAATATGAAACAAGAAATCAAAGAACTTTGCTCGGTATGATACAGGGTTTAGGGTTTAGGGTTTAGGGTTTATGGGGTTAGGGTTTGGGGTTTATGGGTTTATGGGTTTAGGGTTTATGAGTTTATGGGTTTAGGGTTTAGGGGTTTATGGGTTGAGGGTTTATGGGTTTAGGGTTTAGGGTTTAGGGTTTATGGGTTTAGGGTTTATGGCGAGTGTTTGACCGGGTTTAGGGTTTAGGGTTTAGGGTTTATTGTTGTGTTGTGCCCCGCACAACTCCTTGCTTCTTGTTTATTATTTATTATTTAGGGTTTAGGGTTTAGGGTTTAGGGTTTAGGGTTTGTGTATTCAGGCT
>NW_013576416.1:0-267 GCF_000499745.2 Eimeria mitis
TATGAGTTTACTATGAGTATATATATATATATATATATATATATATATATATATATATATATATATATTAATATATTTAACTTGTTGTATTACTAAACAACTAAACAAATAAACAAATAAACAACATAAACAAACAAACAAAGACCAAACAAACAAACAAATAAACAAATAAATAAATAAATATATATATATATATCTCTCTCTCTGCGCCCAGAAAACTAATCCTAACAGATTTCTTTCGCCACGCCTTCGACGGCTCTGGGGCCG
>NW_013576416.1:443-605 GCF_000499745.2 Eimeria mitis
CATACATATATATGTATGTATATGTATGTATATATGTATGTATGTATGTATGTATTTATTTATTTATGTATATGGATGCATGTATATATATGTATATAGGTATCGATAGATGGAGAGGTATGACCGCGACACACTTCAATATCGCACATTTATATATATATA
>NW_013576416.1:654-820 GCF_000499745.2 Eimeria mitis
ATACTAATAACAATAACTCATGGTGCTGTAATTGCAACGGCAGCAACAGCAACAGTAGCTGCTGCTGCTGCTGATGCTGATGGAATAGCAACAACAACAACAACAACAACAGCAGCAGCAGCAGCAGCAGCAGCAGCAACAGCAGCAGCAGCAACAGCAGCAGCAG
>NW_013576416.1:832-1257 GCF_000499745.2 Eimeria mitis
TGATATTTAACAACATTATGAAATTGAAACGAATGCCCTATGGCTGACGAACTCTAAACCCAAGTGGAATGCCTTCAGCTGCAAACGCTGGCTCAAGCTTAGGGTTTAGGGTTTAGGGTTTAGGGTTTAGGGTTTAGAATTTTTTGCATTTAACCCTTTAATACTAAAACTAAAGATAAACGAATGAAACACAAAATATCGACGCATATACACTGGAAATAACAGCAGAAACAGAAATTTGAATACATGAAAGAAACACACACTATAGGAAACCACATAAATCAGAGAAAGCAAGAAATAAAAAAAGAAAAAAAAAACAACAAAACAACAAAAAACAGAGTAATCTGAACTGAAGGGTAGGAAACGTAAATATTTATAGTTGTTGAGGCCAACACAGCATTCAACAAATTCAGTTTTTTTTAATA
>NW_013576416.1:1476-1752 GCF_000499745.2 Eimeria mitis
GAAATAAAATTCGTGAATTCATAGAAAAAAAAGTTGAAATTCAATACAATTTAGTTTATGAACAACGAGTGTTGAAATATTCAATAAAATAAAGTTAATGTATGGATTAACATAAAAGTGTTATATAATAATAATAATAATATATAAATAAAACTAATAAGCTTAAATATATTGAAATATTCAATAAAATAAAGTTTATGAACTCCGAATTGTTTCAATATTGAATATAGTGAAAGCAGTGTTTCAGAGTTATTGAAAATTCAATAAAAAAAAAAA
>NW_013576417.1:0-219 GCF_000499745.2 Eimeria mitis
TATATATATATATATATATAACCATACAAAATAGGCATTTATGTTATGTATTCGTGGTTATAGTACTTCTCGTTGTTTGCTAGCAGCAACGAATCCTCTTCCTTCCCCCCCAGCAGCTGTCCGTACAGCTCATGCTGCAAGAGAAGAATTTTCGCTGCAGCAACTCCCTCAAGGCAACCCCACCCTTTCACCACCCCTTCTTTGTGTGAGGTGTCTGTA
>NW_013576417.1:1158-1751 GCF_000499745.2 Eimeria mitis
CGAGGCGAAGGAGGAGGAGACAGAGAACACAGACAGCAGCGCGCAGCCCCCTGCTGCTGGCACTAGCCTCGTAGAGACAAACCGCATGCAAATGAAACTGGCGCTGCAGCGTGTACGGACACCTCAACACAAAACAAAACAACAAAACAAAACAATAAAACAAAACACACGCTGGTGATATATGCTGCTGCAGTGCATATCTTTGTAGTGCCTCTAGAGCAGCACCTCCTAGTCGTCCCGCAGCTGTTGCTGCGGCTGCTGCTGTCGTTTACTGCTGCTTTTCCTGCTGCTATCGTTGCTACTGTTGCTGCTGCTGCTGCTGTTGCTGCTGCTGTTGCTGCTGCGCAGCTTCGGCAGCTGTATTGGAAGCTGCTGCAGACCCCGCTGGAGTGCTCGGACTTGGCTTGGGAGAGGCTGAAGGCCCTGGTTGAGCGGGGCAGCAGCAGCAGCATAAGAAGCAGGAGGGGCCCCCGTCCTGGCCTGCATGCAGATGCTGACGGGCTCACAAAGGGGGCCTCCACGCTCTTTGACGTCTATGATTTGCTTCCTGATGAGCTGCTGCAGCAGCTGCTGCAGCGGCTGCTGCAGCAGAA